>NC_052518.1:6339407-6397203 GCF_014356525.2 Nilaparvata lugens
CATGTGTCATATGTGTATATGAAATATATTATAAATTAATAAAAACAATACAAAAACTTGTAGTACCCTTTATTATTAAAAACTTTAAAATAGTTTTTATAAAGTTGAAATATTTTAACATTTTTGATAAAAGGGTACTACAAGTTTTTGTATTGTTTTTATCAATTTGTACAAGAGTAGCCCATATAAGTGAAGTGTTTTTATGAAATATATTATATTCTAGAGATAATTATTTCAATTTACACAAAGTGACCGGGCCTTTTTGATCATGCCTTTTGCAACTAGCACTTACAAAGTTCATTCCTACGAGCTCTCTGGATCTCTACCTGCGCGGTGAGTAGCAAATAATAGTCAGATCTTTCTACACGTTTGCATGCTTCTGTTATGAAAACCATTCATTTCTAGAATAGTTCTGAGTACGTACTTAGTAATCTATGTTGATCTCAGTCATGTCGAAGAATAAGACCAACTAGTTGTGCCCTTCTCCTTTTTATTTTTTCCAGTAGACAACCTCTTTCTCCAACTCTTTAAAACAACTCTTTAAAACAACTCTTCATATGTTACTTTTTCTCTACAATAATTGATCCTCAGCATTTGTCTATCAACAACTACACCCATAAAACTCATCAATCCAGTAATTGCATCTACCTCCTTCCTGCAACTTCTGTTCAGCATTCTACATAGGTGAAACCACCACTGCCCTAAACCTCCAAATCAATAATCACAGAGTTTCCTTTAAAAATAATACATCTCAACCGTTGGCTCTGAGCACAAACAACGTCTTTGACCAATGCTTCAAAGTAAAAGTCATAATATTGCCACTTACCGCAAGTAATTTATTTATCTTGCAAACTACCACAATAATTAGCTAAATTAGATTAGCTAAATTCTAAAAAATACCAGAACTATCTTAGTAGATATTCTTCTAAAACTTGTCAGTTGTAAGTTAGGTTATAGTTCAATATTTTAATACTGGAACGTGGCCTGCTGCTATCTATTGTTATAGGCTGGTTATATCATACATCTACATCATGTTGCTTGCCAATTAATAACGAAAGCCATGAATTTTCTATTGGAATATTTTTAATTGAAGAGTCCAATGAATAATTATTATCTATGAGCTTAGCAACTTATTCTTTCAGTTGTTACCTACTGTTTCTTGTCAACTGGACCATATGTATTGAATCATACTTGGAAGATTGTCAGAAACTGAAAATCATTGAAAAGGCAGGACAATTTAGACTGATAGAAGTTTGGCGTGAAAGGACTCAAGGTTTTTGGTTGGTTCTGATGCAACCGAAAGTCGACAATGAATCCACACCAACCACACCCAGCCAGAATCTCCTCACATTGTCAAGTTTTGCAAGCGTGCATCCATCTCTTCCTCATTCATGTAATCGATGATTGCATTGAGGCCATCACCGATCGAAAAGGGAGGAACTCTTGTTATTGTTTTCACAGAGGATAGATAGGATCCCTAATCACTTTGTGCGGTTTTCAAGATGAAAGTTTTCAACTTTTTAATCAACAGTAGGCTAACTGTTGCTAACAACTGTTGTGATTGTGTAGGAAATAAACTGTTGTAGTTATGATATTACACAATGTGAATTTGTGTTGGCTTTGAGGTTGCTTGCCAATTAATTTCTATTGGAAATGAATTTTCTATTGGAATATTTTTAATTGAAGAGTCCAATGAATAATTATTATCTATGAACTTAGCAACTTATTCTTTCAGTTGTTACCTACTGTTTCTTGTCAACTGGACCATATGTATTGAATCATACTTGGAAGATTGTCAGAAACTGAAAATCATTGAAAAGGCAGGACAATTTAGACTGATAGAAGTTTGGCGTGAAAGGACTCAAGGTTTTTGGTTGGTTCTGATGCAACCGAAAGTCGACAATGAATCCACACCAACCACACCCAGCCAGAATCTCCTCACATTGTCAAGTTTTGCAAGCATGCATCCATCTCTTCCTCATTCATGTAATCGATGATTGCATTGAGGCCATCACCGATCGAAAAGGGAGGAACTCTTGTTATTGTTTTCACAGAGGATAGATAGAATCCCTAATCACTTTGTGCGGTTTTCAAGATGAAAGTTTTCAACTTTTTAATCAACAGTAGGCTAACTGTTGCTAACAACTGTTGTGATTGTGTAGGAAATAAACTGTTGTAGTTATGATATTACACAATGTGAATTTGTGTTGGCTTTGAGGTTGCTTGCCAATTAATTTCTATTGGAAATGAATTTTCTATTGGAATATTTTTAATTGAAGAATCCAATGAATAATTATTATCTATGAACTTAGCAACTTATTCTTTCAGTTGTTACCTACTGTTTCTTGTCAACTGGACCATATGTATTGAATCATACTTGGAAGATTGTCAGAAACTGAAAATCATTGAAAAGGCAGGACAATTTAGACTGATAGAAGTTTGGCGTGAAAGGACTCAAGGTTTTTGGTTGGTTCTGATGCAACCGAAAGTCGACAATGAATCCACACCAACCACACCCAGCCAGAATCTCCTCACATTGTCAAGTTTTGCAAGCGTGCATCCATCTCTTCCTCATTCATGTAATCGATGATTGCATTGAGGCCATCACCGATCGAAAAGGGAGGAACTCTTGTTATTGTTTTCACAGAGGATAGATAGGATCCCTAATCACTTTGTGCGGTTTTCAAGATGAAAGTTTTCAACTTTTTAATCAACAGTAGGCTAACTGTTGCTAACAACTGTTGTGATTGTGTAGGAAATAAACTGTTGTAGTTATGATATTACACAATGTGAATTTGTGTTGGCTTTGAGGTTGCTTGCCAATTAATTTCTATTGGAATATTTTTAATTGAAGAGTCCAATGAATAATTATTATCTATGAACTTAGCAACTTATTCTTTCAGTTGTTACCTACTGTTTCTTGTCAACTGGACTATATGTATTGAATCATACTTGGAAGATTGTCAGAAACTGAAAATCATTGAAAAGGCAGGACAATTTAGACTTTGTTAGGTTTCTCTAACTTGTTGGGTTAGGGCTAATAAAGACTCTTCAATGACTTGATTTTCTTTTCAGGCTGAACTTGCTTCTTTTTTCTGATTATCATTCTCTTCTAAAATACGATTTGATTCAGTCGCAGAAACAACCTCTGCACCTGGCCGAACTCTTGTCGTGGTTGCCTTTTCTGTAATTGGAGTTTTTTATCATTTCCAAAAGCATTTCCTCAAATGAAACACGTTTTTCGAAATTATCGAAGAAGGTCCTTGTTCAATGGCATTTTCTTTCTGTGGAAGAATTTCTGCATTCCTTTTCTCGTGCTGATTGAGTTCCTCTGGGTCAAATTTTGTTCTCTCTACAGCTGTCTTGTTCAGAGGGTGAATCCCTCTGTCCTTGAAACCCTGTTTTGTAATATTTGTATCCATTTCACTCCACACTGAACCAACCAGGATGGAAAATTCTTTTTTTTGAATTTTGACACCATGATTCCTTTTTACGATAAATTAATGGAAGATGGAAGATATTTTGAATTGAACATAGGAAGTTATAAATGCTACTTAGTAAGTTAATACAAATAACTAGGGATATGCCCGTTTTGCAGAACTTGTGGTTAAATCTACATAGTCTTATTACTGATAACATAAGGATATCATGATAAGGATAATAAGTTTCAGCTTTAATTTTTGTGGCCGGTTGCCACCTGACCCCTCCTGCTCACTGGGACAAAGGCTAAGGCCACACAGAAAGCGGGTTGAAGTTTGAAGCAGTAACAAGCGTTTACAAGCATTGAGCAGCGCTGTTCAGCATGGCCAAACAGAAAGCAGTATTATACCTCGCGGTATACAGCGTTATAATCAGAAATTGTTTTGTAGAACATTATCATTGTAGGCCTCATCTTGAACAGTATGCCGCCAGTATTGTCACGGTTTACAATTTTTTTAATTTTGAGTGAGTCTAATCCATTGTTGATTGAAAAACTTGACAATCAGCAAAAGTGGACCCACAAAATAAATTTCTGTCGCCAAGAACTTGGCGAATTCCACACATTATATAAAGAGTTACGGAATTTCAATGAACGGTTTTTTGAATATTTAAGAATGTCTATAGATACATTTGATATGCTGCTACAAAAACTGCAAGTTAGGCTGAAAAGAATGGACTTGAATTACAGACAAAGAATTTCACCAGAAGAGAGATTAGTTGTAACAATAAGGTGAGTAAGAAATGATTCAAATGAAAAACCATGTTTCATTATTTAAAATTTTTTATAGAAAATGTTATTTCAAATATAGATAATGATAGGGGGTAGTTGAAAAGTAATCGCTCAAGAGCTTTACAGCATTATAAAATGCGATAGTTGTATTGTAGGTGGCTCTATTTTGAAAATTTATCAAGAATCACTCCAGACCTTTACAGTGTTATGGAATGTGATTGTTGATATGTCGGTGGCTTTAATTTGAAAATGTAAATGAATTGTATTGTTTCGAGATGAAAGGCACAAGAAAGTTATGAAGGCTAGGCTAAACTATTCTGGTGATTTGATGCATAAAAAAATTTAGCTAGTCCTGTATGATAAAAATTAACTTGGGCCAATATGAATAAATAATAATACTTACAATAGATTCCATGATATCTCTTTTATTTTCACATACCAAGAAACAACTAATCAACACTGCAATGTGACTGCGGATTGGAGAAGAGATTCAGGAGTCAGGACACTATTACTATATTAACTGTTACTATATGAAGTGAGCTACTTTCTTCTAAATCCATTGCAGTTAAGATAATATAGTCATTTCATTTGTAATTTTAAATACTGAAGGGCATTAGTATTCTAGGCTATAAATTCATCATAAATGAATAAGTAGACTTTAATTAGGCTATTAGAACTCTCTTTAAAAATATTAAAAATTAATTGGATTTACAGGTTATGTTAGTCAGACTTGGTTCTTGATTTATATGCAACTATTACTATATGAAGTGTGCTACTTACTTCTAAATCCATTGCAGTTGAGATTATATAATCATTTCATTTTCAATTTTAAATACTGAAGGGCAAAATAGTATTCAAAATGTATCTAAATAGACAAATACTATGCACCAGCAAAATACTTTTCTCTATGGATATGGCTATGCAGAAACAACCTCTGCACCTAGCAGAACTCTTCTCTTGGTTGCCTTTTTTGTAATTGGAGTTTTTTTATCATTTCCAAAAGCATTTCCTCAAACGAAACACCTTAATCGAAATTATCTCTCACTGGTATTGGATCCGTTCTGCTTAGTGCATAACCAAACGGTCAGGCATAGCCCAAATCATGTCTAAGCATTTATCACAAAATATCACCGCAATATCTTTCTATGGATAAGATGAGGCACCGAGAAGACAACTATCCCGATATGGGTTCCACCCATAACCAGGTAGATGAAGGGTCATTAAAACCACCTTTAATAAGATAGGCTCAAACAAGTGGGCTACAGGATCCCTGCTTAGTGCATAACCCAACGGTCAGGCAGAGCCCAAATTATGTCTAACCATTTATTCAAAATATCACAAATATCTTTCTATGGATTAGATGGATGGCTTCCTCCTGCCGCACACCTGTTGCCCGTAGATTGTGGGCCACCCCAATCAACTTCCTTTGGCCTTTTGGGCTTCTACTGCAAAGTCAGTCAGTACAAGATCGTTGAACTTAATATGACATCTTCCAAGAGGAAGAGGTGAATCAAACATATTTTAGACCAATTCAGGGTTTAAGCATGCGAAAAGGAGGCGGAGATAGCTTACAAAGAAAAGTAATTGATGTTATCAAAACTGGTATATCGAGGAAAACTAATGATCCAACCAAGATAGAGGGCTGGAAACATAAGTTCGCTAAGGGTGAGTCCTCGCCATCCAGTCGCCCAAACACCCCGAATCCCCCGTTTGCCTGGGTCCCCGAAAAGTGGGCCAACACTCCTGCTCTTTCATGGGCTCTCCCCACACAGACAACTACTTCATGGCCTCCGCCAACAACGGCCTTTGCTCCAACGCCTTAAGAGCTCCTCCAACTTCCACGATCACATCAGGGGCTTTTATGTCCCCACAATCTTCCACGATCACATCAGGGGCTTTTATGCCCCCACAATTTTCCACGATCACTTCAGGGGCTGTTATGCCCCCACAATCTTCCACGATCACGTCAGGGGCTGTAATGCCCCCACAATCTTCCACGATCACTTCAGGGGCTGTAATGCCCCCACAATCTTCCACGATCACGTCAGGGGCTGTAATGCCCCCACAATCTTCCACGATCACTTCAGGGGCTGCAATGCCCCCACAATCTTCCACGATCACACCAGGGGCTTTTATGCCCCCACAATCTTCCACGATTACTTCAGGGGCATCAATGACCCCCCCATCTACCACAATCACCACTTTCATGGATCTTCCAACATTTGCGCCCCGGACATGAACCACAACCACTGAGCCTTCATGCCTCCCTCCAACAAAGGCAGTCACTTCAGGATTCCCCACCATCAAATTGGCATCACAGAAGAGGAAATCTGTGACACCGCTTAAGACAAATCCCATAATGCAGGTAATTGTAACAGATACTTACAGAGAAATTCACCATGTATGTAATATTGTTACATATTTGTCCTCATAGAAATATAAAAATCATCAGAATGAAACCCATAATAATCACAGTGAAATTGCAAACATTTTTATTATAATGTTTCAGTAACAATAATTATATTTTGTGTTTTTATTGCAGGTCAGCCCTACTCCCTGTGATAAATAAAAATTATTTTATTTTTTTATGTTTCCTGGACAAAAGGAGATTGCATTTTACAACAAACTTTGCCCGGTGCAAATCATGGGCTACCTGCTAGTCAATTATAAAATGAAAACACTGAGCATTCAGACTTTTTCAATCAATTGGGTTTTTTATTTTTTTTTCATTTCATTTCATTTTTCATTTTTTATTTCACCACCTACATCACAAGGGTGAGGGGCACGTCAAGGAAGCGAATGTCGCTACTTTTGAATTACACTCTTCACTGGAAATTCCTTCAGTGAATAGAGTGGATTGTCTAAATAGTTATTTGTGCAACTAGTGCGCAAAGTAACAGTTTGCTGCACCGAAAGAAACGTTTACGCCCGAGCCGTAGGCGAGGGCGGAATGGCTTCTCGAGTGCAGCAGAGGAACTTTGCGCACGTATTTCACATTAAGTTTTTCCTACAGTTACCATTGAATATGAAAAGTGGGTAATTATGGGTAAAATTGCCTGAAATGCATCAAATGTTTTTCTTAATTTACCTTAATTAAACCTTAATTTATTGTCAAATTGAATAAAAATGTTGTCCTTGGTTATAATATCTAATACTAATAATTTGCGCGTTGTGCTTGGTTGCACCTCTGCTCACTATAGCAGCCCAGTCACTGTTACCAACTTCATTTTGATTTTGCTGCACTGTTGCTCCATATAACCTACTAAGTATTTTGCTTTGCCATGTTGCAAATCTGGAGTGCAGAAAAATTTTTCCCGCACTAGAGTGGAAAAGTGATTCTTTGCGTTCTGTAATCAGTGCAGCAATGGCCACTTTTCAACGTAACTGTAGGAAAAAGTATTTTTTTAGAGCTTGCTTAAATGGTTTTGGCTCTTTTATACTTTTTATATCGTGTGGCAGGCAATTATGAAAGCGGAAACCCTGCTATGTAGCTGTCTCTGTGTTTTCAGCAGTCTACTGTATGGGAGGTCAAAATCGTTTTTTCCTCTTGTATTATGTTCATGTATATTGTGTCTACATGGCCTAACCGTTACATACTTTTTTATATATAGAATTGCCTTGTAGATATAGAGGGATACTACTGTAAAGATTCTGTCCCTCCTGAAATAAGGCCTGCAGTGAGCGTCATATGGCAAACAGTTCATAATCCTTATTGATTTCTTTTGTAATATCAGTATTTGTTCTATGTATGTGTGCGGTGCGCTTCCCCAGGCTATTATGCCAAAACTGATGTGTGAAGCGAATAATGAATGATAGGCCATCATTGCAGTGCTTTTATCTGCTATTCTTCTTATCCCATAGGGTGATGTGGATAATTTGCTACACAGTGATTCAATGTGCTCCTGCCATGTCAAGTTTCTATCTAATATTATGCCCAGGAATCTTGCTGAACCCGAAATCTCCTCCTCAGTATTCAACTGGCTCCCAGCATTCATGATGGTCCTTGCCTGTGTTTGAAAGTTTACTATAGTACTCTTTGAACTGTTTATATTTAATTTTAATTCTAACAAGGCTTTTTTTGTTGAGGGTATTGTTGTGTTATAATGTGACTGTAGTTCCTCCTGGGTTTTTCCATTTATTATTAATGTAGTGTCATCAGCAAAACGTATTCATTCTGAAGCTCTTGGGAGTTTTTTAGGCAAGCTATTAATATAAATGAGGAAGAGTAAGGGCCCCAGCACAGATCCCTGTGGCACTCCGTTTCTCATAGACTGGGGCAGAGACCTAGCAGTCATTTTTCTCCCACATTTCTTATATTTGAGCTCCACAATTTGGTACCTATTTGTTAAGTAGTTTTCCAGCCATTCCTTTGCCTGTCCTCGTATCCCTATATATTCTATTTCTGACAGCAGAATCGTCCAGTCCAAGGAGTCAAATGCCTTCTGGAGATCCAGGAAAACCGCCGAGACCCTGTTTTTTTGCTCCCAGTTCTCTGTAATTAAGTGGATGAAATTTGCTATAGCTGTATCAGTTGATTTATCGTCCCTGAATCCATGTTGATATTGGTGGATCTTTTTAGTTCTTTTAAGAAAGTTTAATATCTGTAGGTATATAGCTTTTTCTAAGTATTTAGATGGCGTTGGCAGATTTGATATCGGTTTCTCTGATAGTAACATGCAATATTGGTTATCTGATGATACAATTCTTTAGTTGAAATAATGCTAGGATGTAAAACTTTTAATATGCAGAAAGTTAAAAAGTTTTCAATAGCTTGGATCAAACTTGATACAATATTATATAAAATATTCAATTGGTTCAATACATCTCTAAATTTTTCTTATTCTACATAATCACTTAGCTCTTCTTTAACAAACTTCAATTCACTCTCTAACTCATTAAAATTATAATAATTAACAATATTCAAGGTCTGATTAAATTCAACAATAAGTTCGAGACCCAGTGAATATTGAGCTGATATTTGATTCATCAAATTGTTCTCATATCTTTCAAATGTTTAAGTAAATAATCATATTTTTCACCATCATATCAGTCCGAATTTCCGGTAGTAAATTTAATTACGGCTCCTAGGGCTAGGGCATTCTCTAGTCCTCTTTTATATCTCCTATCATTATTCACATTTATAAAATCCAATTTATCTTTTATTACATTCCCAGTATGATTAAATGTCAAATAGTTTACTATATACCTTTCTTTACTACCCTTATCGGTTATATATTCCACAATTTCCATTATTGGAATCTTATTTCTAATAATTTCAGATACTTTCTCATAATATTTATTCAAATTATCAACATGATCAAAAATACCTTCCAATTCATAGTAATGTGTAAAAGTATGTTTCGAAATCTCTAACTTTGCAGAGCCCAAGTCTGTTGCAATTATTCCTAGATTCCTAGAAGAATGATTCGTCATACCTGGATGAATAGGATTTGAATTAGGACCGGTTGATATTTGTTCTGTTTCCTCATTAGTTTGCCCTTTATTAGTGATTTTAGTGTCAATTATATTGTAATTCGGAGTGTTCGGAGTTTGCTTCGTTTTGGTTAAAACATGCTTTCAAGGGCTGGGGCTAAGAAGAAAGGAGCTGCTGACTGTGATACTGAAGAAGATAAAGGTAGGCAGGCTGATCAACAAACTGATAGCGGTTCTCAACCTGATAAGCTAGATATGATTCTAAGTGAATTGAAGACGATCAAAACCGATGTTGAAACTATTCGAATGCAACAGGAAGAAATGATTAAATCAATTGATAGTTGCTTTACACTTTGTAGTGAAAATAAAAACTCTATTTTGAAGCATCAGGAATTGATAAACACTTGTACTAATAACATTACTACAGCCTCCAACGATATTATTTTATTGAAAAATGAACTACTGAAAGTAAAATCCGATCTTGCTCAGTCTCAACAGTATAGTAGGAAAAACTCCGTGAATATTGTAGGCGTGCCGTATGTCAGCAACGAGAACATCTTTGACTTGCTATCGAGAATTTCTAAGACTATTCAGTTCAACTTTAAACCAGATAGATAATTGCCACAGACTGTCTAACAGAAATAAAAAGTTTCCACCTCACATTATAGTTAAGTTTAATAAGAACTTAGACAAACAAATGTTTTTGCAACAAAAAATGAAGAAAGGAAATATATTTTTGAAGGATATTGGATGGGAGGGTAATTCTCAAGTTGTTTATGTCAATGAGTCCATGTCTCCACATAATCTACAAATATTCAAGAGGGGTAAAGAACTTCAAAAACAAAGTGTTTTCAAGTATATCTGGTTCAGAAACGGTACTGTGCTGATTCGTAAAGATGATTCCTCAAAAGCTGTTGTCATTCAAAATATCACGGACTTTAAGCTTGTTGAATAACCTAAAATACTAACGAAATATTGATTTTAGCAGATTTGAAGTATTATAGTAATTACCATCTTATGCTAGCTAAGATGTAAATTTAAGCATTTTTTTTCAAATATGAATATAATTTACTGTCGATTTCCACATGAAAAATTTAGAAGGTTATCTTGAGTTTCAATTAGTCTCTTCTTTATGATGATAAATAACTATTGCTGGTATTGATTCTGCTATACTTTTTCATCATTAAGCTTTGTAGCGTTCATATCAAATTGAGTAATATCTTAATAAGTTCAATAAATTCTATAAAATTCTATAATTCTATAAATTCTATAATTTTTACCGTGATTCAATAATATTTTCGATAGTGATTGATGACAGCTTCATATGATAGCTACCTATATAGGCATTGATTAAGAGCAGTATAGAAAGTATGAATATATACAGAATAAAGAGTCCTATCGTGTATATGATTATGTACAGTACCCCAATAAGTTTATATTTTTTAATTTTACTTACTTTTTTCTAGTATTAAGCTTTTTTTGCATCAATTTAAATATGATAGATTTCGACAAGTTGTATTTGTAGGATAATTTTTTTTTTGTTTTGTGAATTAAAGAGTAATAAAGTTAATGGATTCCATCCTTCTAAATTTGTACAGATAGCGATGGATTCTCACTATTTACTTTTCACTATGTGGTTTTCGCTATCACTCAGTTTTGAGTATTTTCTTTTCATTTTTCCCAATACTTTGTGGACCCATAAGAGGTCCGTACCGCTCATATTATTCAACCCTGTACTGGCCGGTATGAAACTCCTATAAAATTACACTTCAAACTTTCATTACACCACAAAATTCTTATTTCAAATCAAACCTTGAGTTTCAGTACCTAGTATACTTCATTTGATGAGAAAATAAAGTAAAAGCATTAAGAAATCATACTGTCCAGAGATCTATCTGTAACACAATATTAAAATTGAATTATTTGTGTTTTAGCTACAATATTCACTTATTATCTAGGGGAGCTTTAATTGTTTTTGTGAAAATAAATCATGATTTGCTTACAGTCCTCACTGATGAAGAATCAACTCAAAAGCATAGTTAGTAATCATCATAATCATAATATTATATATAATTATATTTAATTTAGTAAGCTGTGTAATTTTTTATCAGTGAGTAAAGATAGATTGGAGGGGAGGGGGCTTTGTAATAACACTAGTAACAATTATTATCATAGTCCTTAAACTCCTAAATCCATAGGTCCACTTGTCAATATGCATGTGTAGCCAAGTACTCCACATAACTCCAAATCGTGCTCTTTTCAGATGACAAATTACCTTTGGGTCCAACTTTCATACTAGCCACCAAAAATAGGCATTCATAGACCTAGGAACAATAGCTGACCCTTTCCAACTACCTGTTGCCCTGCCCAAGGTTGAAAATAGACTTGGACCCATCACAGGCCTTGAAGCCTTTGTTTTAATAATACAATTGCCACTTACCGCAAGTAATTTATTTATCTTGCAAACTACCACAATAATTAGCTAAATTAGATTAGCTTAATTCTAAAAAATACCAGAACTATCTTAGTAGATATTCTTCTAAAACTTGTCAGTTGTAAGTTAGGTTATAGTTAAATATTTTAATACTGGAACGTGGCCTGCTGCTATCTATTCTTATAGGCTGGTTATATCATACATCTACATCATCTTGCTTGCCAATTAATAACGAAAGCCATGAATTTTCTATTGGAATATTTTTCATTGAAGAGTCCAATGAATAATTATCTATGAGCTTAGCAACTTATTCTTTCAGTTGTTACCTATTGTTTCTTGTCAACTGGACCATATGTATTGAATCATACTTGGAAGATTGTCAGAAACTGAAAATCATTGAAAAGGCAGGACAATTTAGACTTTGTTAGGTTTCTCTAACTTGATGGGTTAGGGCTAATAAAGACTCTTCAAAGACTTGATTTTCTTTTCAGGCTGAACTTGCTTCTTTTTTCTGATTATCATTCTCTTCTAAAATACGATTTGATTCAGTCGCAGAAACAACCTCTGCACCTGCCAGAACTCTTCTCGTGGTTGCCTTTTTTGTAATTGGAGTTTTTTTATCATTTCCAAAAGCATTTCCTCAAATGAAACACATTTTTCGAAATTATCGAAGAAGGTCCTGAAGAAGAAGGTCCTTGTTCAATGGCATTTTCTTTCTGTGGAAGAATTTCTGCATTTCTTTTCTCGTACTGATAGAGTGCCTCTGGGTCAAATTTTGTTCTCTCTACAGCAGTCTTGTTCAGAGGGTGAATCCCTCCGTCCTTGAAACCCTGTTTTATAATATTTGTATCCGTTTCACTCCACACTGAACCAACCAGGATGGAAAATTCTTTTTTTGGAATTTTGACACCATGATTCCTTTTTACAATAAATTAATGGAAGATGGAAGATATTTTGAATTGAACATAGGAAGTTATAAATGCTACTTAGTAAGTTAATACAAATAACTAGGGATATGCCTGTTTTGCAGGACTTGTGGTTAAATCTACATAGTCTTATTACTGATAACATAAGGATATCATGATAAGGATAATAAGTTTCAGCTTTAATTTTTGTGGCCGGTTGCCACCTGACCCCTCCTGCTCACTGGGACAAAGGCTAAGGCCACACAGAAAGCGGGTTGAAGTTTGAAGCAGTAATACGCTTTTTTTTCTGTGGTGGCTCAGATGGACCAGCTAGTGGACCAGTATCAAGCGTTTACAAGCATTGAGCAGCGCTGTTCAGCATGGCCAAACAGAAAGCAGTATTATACCTCGCGGTATACAGCGTTATAATCAGAAATTGTTTTGTAGAACATTATCATTGTAGGCCTCATCTTGAACAGTATGCCGCCAGTATTGTCACGGTTTACAAAATTATTAATTTTGAGTGAGTCCAATCCTTTGTTGATTGAAAAACTTGACAATCAGCAAAAGTGGACCCACAAAATAAATTTATGTCGCCAAGAACTTGGCGAATTCCACACATTATATAAAGAGTTACAAAATTTCAATGAACGGTTTTTTGAATATTTAAGAATGTCTATAGATACATTTGATATGCTGCTACAAAAACTGCAAGTTAGGCTGAAAAGAATGGACTTGAATTACAGACAAAGAATTTCACCAGAAGAGAGATTAGTTGTAACAATAAGGTGAGTAAGAAATGATTCAAATGAAAAACCATGTTTCATTATTTAAATTTTTTTATAGAAAATGTTATTTCAAATATAGATAATGATAGGGGGTAGTTGAAAAGTAATCGCTCAAGAGCTTTACAGCGTTAATAAAATGTGATAGTTGTATTGTAGGTGGCTCTATTTTGAAAATTTATCAAGAATCGCTCCAGACCTTTACAGTGTTATGGAATGTGATTGTTGATATGTCGGTGGCTTTAATTTGAAAATGTAAATGAATTGTATTGTATCGAGATGAAAGGCACAAGAAAGTTATGAAGGTTAGGCTAAACTATTCTGGTGATTTGATGCATAAAAAATTTAGCTAGTCCTGTATGATAAAAATTAACTTGGGCCAATATGAATAAATAATAATACTTACAATAGATTCCATGATATTTCTTTTATTTTCACAAACCAAGAAACAACTAATCAACACTGCAATGTGACTGCGGATTGGAGAAGAGATTCAGGAGTCAGGACACTATTACTATATTAACTGTTACTATATGAAGTGAGCTACTTTCTTCTAAATCCATTGCAGTTAAGATAATATAGTCATTTCATTTGTAATTTTAAATACTGAAGGGCATTAGTATTCTAGGCTATAAATTCATCATAAATGAATAAGTAGACTTTAATTAGGCTATTAGAACTCTCTTTAAAAATATTAAAAATTAATTGGATTTACAGGTTATGTTAGTCAGACTTGGTTCTTGATTTATATGCAACTATTACTATATGAAGTGTGCTACTTACTTCTAAATCCATTGCAGTTGAGATAATATAATCATTTCATTTTCAATTTTAAATACTGAAGGGCAAAATAGTATTCAAAATGTATCTAAATAGACAAATACTATGCACCAGCAAAATACTTTTCTCTATGGCTATGGATATGGCTATGCAGAAACAACCTCTGCACCTAGCAGAACTCTTCTCTTGGTTGCCTTTTTTGTAATTGGAGTTTTTTATCATTTCCAAAAGCATTTCCTCAAATGAAACACGTTTTTCGAAATTATCGAAGAAGGTCCTTGTTCAATGGCATTTTCTTTCTGTGAAAGAATTTCTGCATTCCTTTTCTCGTACTGATTGAGTGCCTCTGGGTCAAATTTTGTTCTCTCTACAGCAGTCTTGTTTAGAGGGTGAATCCCTCCGTCCTTGAAACCCTGTTTTGTAATATTTGTATCCATTTCACTCCACACTGAACCAACCAGGATGGAAAATTCTTTTTTTGGCATTTTGACACCATGATTCCTTTTACGATAAATTAATGGAAGATGGAAGATATTTTGAATTGAACATAGGAAGTTATAAATGCTACTTTGTAAGTTAATACAAATAACTAGGGATATGCCCGTTTTGCAGAACTTGTGGTTAAATCTACATAGTCTTATTACTGATAACATAAGGATATCGTGATAAGGATAATAAGTTTTGGCTTTGATTTTTGTGGCTGGTTGCTACCTGACCCCTCCTGCTCACTGGGACAAAGGCTAAGGCCACACAGAAAGTGGGTTGAAGTTTGAAGCAGTAACAAGCGTTTACAAGCATTGAGCAGCGCTGTTCAGCATGGCCAAACAGAAAGCAGTATTATACCTCGCAGTATACAGTGTTATAATCAGAATTGTTTTGTAGAACATTATCATTGTAGGCCTCATCTTGAACAGTATGCCGCCAGTATTGTCACGGTTTACAAAATTATTAATTTTGAGTGAGTCCAATCCTTTGTTGATTGAAAAACTTGACAATCAGCAAAAGTGGACCCACAAAATAAATTTATGTCGCCAAGAACTTGGCGAATTCCACACATTATATAAAGAGTTACAAAATTTCAATAAACGGTTTTTTGAATATTTAAGAATGTCTATAGATACATTTGATATGCTGCTACAAAAACTGCAAGTTAGGCTGAAAAGAATGGACTTGAATTACAGACAAAGAATTTCACCAGAAGAGAGATTAGTTGTAACAATAAGGTGAGTAAGAAATGATTCAAATGAAAAACCATGTTTCATTATTTAAATTTTTTTATAGAAAATGTTATTTCAACAATAGATAATGATAGCGGGTAGTTGAAAAGTAATAAGAAAAATTTCAGCTCTCTGAATCAGGTGTTAGAGAAGACAATGGTAATACATTGCTATCTTCGGTATTGATACTAACAGAAGATGTGACTGAACTGGAGGTAAAGTTGACTGGAGTGTGTTCCTGAAGTGCAAGAATTTTTTACAACTGCTTCATAAACAAGTTGTTGAATTCGCAGTCTTTATTTCCTTGTACATGGTAAAGATTTCATGAAATTCAAAATTCGAAATTTGTTCATTTGCATAAACCCTTGAGGCCATCAAGGGCATTACACAAGTCAAGAATACAAAATCAACAAAAAATATTAAACCTACAAGCAACTTTTTGCCGACCTTATAAATTCTACCAGGAGCTTGACAAACTCATGATCACATAATATATATTTGTCAAATTGTGTTCAATTTAATAAAATTTATTAGGATGGTATAAAATCGTACGTTAAAAAATTGATGTGTGTGTTACTAGACTTAAGACTTATTCACACAACATATTCCCAAACTTTCATAATAAAATGCAGAGAGAATTTTGGTGTGAAAGGACTCGAGGTTATTGTTAGTCCTCCTGGCGCAACCGAAAGTTGACAATGAATCCACGCCAACCACACCCAGCCAGAATCTCCTCACATTGTCAAGTTTTGCAACCGTGCATCCATCTCTTCCTCATTCATGTAATCGATGATTGCATTGAGGCCATCACCGATCGAAAAGGGAGGAACACGGTCGCTGTGAGGGGGTCCTCTCTGTGCTGGCAGTAATTCTTTCAGTTGTTACCTACTGTTTCTTGTCAACTGGACCATATGTATTGAATCATACTTGGAAGATTGTCAGAAACTGAAAATCATTGAAAAGGCAGGACAATTTAGACTTTGGTAGGTTTCTCTAACTTGTTGGGTTAGGGCTAATAAAGACACTTCAATGACTTGATTTTCTTTTCAGGCTGAACTTGCTTCTTTTTTCTGATTATCATTCTCTTCTAAAATATGATTTGATTCAGTCGCAGAAACAACCTCTGCACCTGGCATTACTTTTTTGTAATTGGAGTTTTTTATCATTTCCAAAAGCATTTCCTCAAATGAAACACGTTTTTCGAAATTATCGAAGAAGGTCCTTGTTCAATGGCGTTTTCTTTCTGTGGAAGAATTTCTGCATTCCTTTTCTCGTACTGATAGAGTGCCTCTGGGTCAAATTTTGTTCTCTCTACAGCAGTCTTGTTCAGAGGGTGAATCCCTCCGTCCTTGAAACCCTGTTTTGTAATATTTGTATCCATTCCACTCCACACTGAACCAACCAGGATGGAAAATTCTTTTTTTGGAATTTTGACACCATGATTCCTTTTTACGATAAATTAATGGAAGATGGAAGATATTTTGAATTGAACATAGGAAGTTATAAATGCTACTTTGTAAGTTAATACAAATAACTAGGGATATGCCCGTTTTGCAGGACTTGTGGTTAAATCTACATAGTCTTATTACTGATAACATAAGGATATCATGATAAGGATAATATTAAGTTTTGGCTTTAATTTTTGTGGCCGGTTGCCACCTGACCCCTCCTGCTCACTGGGACAAAGGCTAAGGCCACACAGAAAGCGGGTTGAAGTTTGAAGCAGTAACAAGCGTTTACAAGCATTGAGCAGCGCTGTTCAGCATGGCCAAACAGAAAGCAGTATTATACCTCGCGGTATACAGTGTTATAATCAGAAATTGTTTTGTAGAACATTATCATTGTAGGCCTCATCTTGAACAGTATGCCGCCAGTATTGTCACGGTTTACAAAATTATTAATTTTGAGTGAGTCCAATCCTTTGTTGATTGAAAAACTTGACAATCAGCAAAAGGGGACCCACAAAATAAATTTATGTCGCCAAGAACTTGGCGAATTCCACACATTATATAAAGAGTTACGGAATTTCAATGAACGGTTTTTTGAATATTTAAGAATGTCTATAGATACATTTGATATGCTGCTACAAAAACTGCAAGTTAGGCTGAAAAGAATGGACTTGAATTACAGACAAAGAATTTCACCAGAAGAGAGATTAGTTGTAACAATAAGTTGAGTAAGAAATGATTCAAATGAAAAACCATGTTTCATTATTTAAAATTTTTTATAGAAAATGTTATTTCAAATATAGATAATGATAGGGGGTAGTTGAAAAGTAATCGCTCAAGAGCTTTACAGCATTATAAAATGCGATAGTTGTATTGTAGGTGGCTCTTTTTTGAAAATTTATTAAGAATCGCTCAGGAGCTTTACAGCGTTAATAAAATGTGATAGTTGTATTGTAGGTGGCTCTATTTTGAAAATTTATCAAGAATCGCTCCAGACCTTTACAGTGTTATGGAATGTGATTGTTGATATGTCGGTGGCTTTAATTTGAAAATGTAAATGAATTGTATTGTTTCGAGATGAAAGGCACAAGAAAGTTATGAAGGCTAGGCTAAACTATTCTGGTGATTTGATGCATAAAAAAATTTAGCTAGTCCTGTATGATAAAAATTAACTTGGGCCAATATGAATAAATAATAATACTTACAATAGATTCCATGATATTTCTTTTATTTTCACAAACCAAGAAACAACTAATCAACACTGCAATGTGACTGCGGATTGGAGAAGAGATTCAGGAGTCAGGACACTATTACTATATTAACTGTTACTATATGAAGTGAGCTACTTTCTTCTAAATCCATTGCAGTTGAGATAATATAATCATTTCATTTTTAATTTTAAATACTGAAGGGCATTAGTATTCTAGGCTATAAATTCATCATAAATGAATAAGTGGACTTTAATTAGGCTATTAGAACTCTCTTTAAAAATATTAAAAATTAATTGGATTTACAGGTTATGTTAGTCAGACTTGGTTCTTGATTTATATGCAACTATTACTGTATGAAGTGGGCTACTTACTTCTAAATCCATTGCAGTTGAGATAATATAATCATTTCATTTTCAATTTTAAATACTGAAGGGCAAAATAGTATTCAAAATGTATCTAAATAGACAAATACTATGCACCAGCAAAATACTTTTCTCTATGGCTATGGATATGGCTATGCAGAAACAACCTCTGCACCTAGCAGAACTCTTCTCTTGGTTGCCTTTTTTGTAATTGGAGTTTTTTATCATTTCCAAAAGCATTTCCTCAAACGAAACACCTTTTTCGAAATTATCTCTCACTGGTATTGGATCTGTTCTGCTTAGTGCATAACCAAACGGTCAGGCATAGCCCAAATCATGTCTAAGCATTTATCACAAAATATCACCGCAATATCTTTCTATGGATAAGATGAGGCACCGAGAAGACAACTATCCCCATATGGGTTCCACCCATAACCAGGTAGATGAAGGGTCATTAAAACCACCTTTAATAAGATAGGCTCAAACAAGTGGGCTATAACCCAACGGTCAGGCAGAGCCCAAATTATGTCTAAACATTTATTCAAAATATTAAAAATATCTTTCTATAGATTAGATGCGCGATTAGGTGCGCTTCCTCCTGCCGCGCACCTCTTGCCCGTAGATTGTGGGCCACCCCAATCAACTTCCTTTGGCCTTTTGGGCTTCTACTGCAAAGTCAGTCAGTACAAGATCGTTGAACTTTACAACACAGTCGCCACCATAGAAATTGTAGTCCTTCACCATGTACACTGCACACTCATGTGGTGTATTTATCACATATCAGCATTTTCAGCAGAGGACGATTGGCAGCAGGAGAATCAGCAGACGAGGCCATCTCCTCCTCATCACATTCCACTAGAATCTGACGCTTCTTGAACAAACCCTTAAAAAGTGGCATATTTTATGAAGATGATTTTCTAGTGAATCAGCTGATTCAGCATTATCAACAGAGGACGATTAGCAGCAGAAGAATTCAGGTGGAGATAATTCAACAAATAACTGAATCGCTTCACTGGCATGAGGTTTGATATGAAGTTATATGTCCTCTCTTTCTTCACCAATATTTTCCTCAGGAACTGGTATTTCCCCTTCCTTCTGATAGTCAAACGTTTGTGATAAACACTTCCATCAAATTTGCCATCTTCATCCTCTATTTCAATTATTTCATGATCTGACCATTTTTTGATACCAACTAAGATTGAGAACGCATGCCTCCTGACCATGTAAAATATTTGAGAACTAGTAGACCAATAGTCTCTAGAACTGGGCAATTTCTTGATCCCCATGAACAAGTTGATTCCAAGAAACATTTTCATTCCATCAACAGTGGTGGGAGTAAAATTCTTGCCTTTCTGAGTTGCATACGAATTAGTTTGAAATACTTTATAGTCCATTAACTCATCTGTGAATTATTTTGAAAACAGTTTCAATGGTGTGGGGTCCAACATGTCTTTTATACATTGAGCAACACCACTCTTTGAATTCCTCTATATTGTCTATAAACCTGGAGTTAGTCTTTTACCAATTACTATTATCTATTATTACTAATAATTGTACTCCCTCTTTCATTTTTAACACAAGGTAGTTTATCAAAACAAATTCTCAAGTGTGTTTTGTTTTCTAGAATTTGAAAAATAATATTTCCTTTTCCTTTTTTCTTAGTTGTTGGTTTTAGCATACAGAAACTGAATACTATTTGAACATTACTATTAATTCCGGATATTATAAATTGTCTCTGGTTCTAGTTTGGCCTTGGTTTACATAGCCCACTGAAATTGTACACCTTTTCTTCCTTGGCAGTTTCAACTCTTCCAGACCTAGCTCTGTTATTTTTTTTCACATTCTAAGCACACAAGAAAACTTCTCGTTTGTCCTCAGATTTTCTAGACCATCAGAAATGTGTTGGACAGAATCACAGAGTCCTGCCACAGTTCTTTTGACACCTTGAAAACTCTTTTTAATATTTCAACGAGTTCTATTATTTCTCTTCCCATCAGCAAACCTAGATATGTACTTCCGTTCTCAAACACGTTCAACAAGCCACTGGCTCCTTCATATTGCACCTTGGCAAGAACACCCTGACATCTCAAAAAAGTACATTTTTGGAGAATCGTAATCAAAGTTTCATGAGTCCATAAATTAATTAATATACAACAATCATTGCATATTTCTAGCTCATTCTCTTGAACATCTTTTCTACAATACTTTACATGATTGCTTTTCTTTTTGAAAAATACTTTTATTGATAGTAATTGAGATATTATGCAAATGGTTATTGATGTCACGTTTTTGCTGCCTGAATACTTGTGACCAGTCTTAGTTGTCACGTCACTTTTATATAATAATGTTGTAAATGAGAAGAAATTAGCATATCAAAAATCAACTATTGGCTATCTGAAACCTAAAATTATATGGTTAGAAATATACCTGTCAAGTCATGAATCTCTATTCTCCAATAATAAGCAAATATAATAAAAATATAAACTCAATTATAATCAAATATAAACTCAATATTGTAGCAGAAACATTGAGGATTATGCAAATAAACAGCTGTAATATGTACTCACCACTTTACCAGCTGGTAGGAGCTGTGAAACTGTGGCGATTTGTTGGCCATTCCGAAAATGATTCATTTGTTTCTTTCTGAGGCCAATAAAAACATAAAATTGATGCCATTGATAGGCAACAATGAAAAACAACCATTTAAAATATATGCTACATGGCCCATTGGGAACCCAGCTATGAGGGCACTGGTGCCTCATGGCACGCAATGTTGTAGCAATAATAAAACTTTTATATCATTCTAGATATATCATAATATCCTCTTTCGTTATAAATTTTCTATGCTACTGTACTGAAGCTCGGTATTTTTCATGGTGCTCAATAATATTAAGATATGATTATCAACTGATTTCAACATGTTATATTCTTCACCCTTCAAAACATACGTCTTATTTGTTATAGTTGGCCAAAAAAAATGGGTCCCTCAAGGTCAAAGCTTGCTCTTGACACCACCACCCGTCTCTACCAACACTGTTGCCACTTTGTACTAAGGGTGGCTAGTAAGAGAGAATTCGAATGTGTGTGAGAGAGGGTGTGATAGTGAAGTATTGTCATTGTGGGGAGTATTGTTTGTCTTCTCTGTCCAAAGCCTGGATGAAGTGTGATGGGAATCTAATGAGAATTCATGCAAATTGAAAAATGCAGAGTGAAGTGGGCACTACAAGAATATTGACTAAAATAAATAAAATTACATCACTCCACTTCCAATTGATTATTATAAAAGTCTTCAAGTAACCTTTATGAAGTAATAGCTCAGTTTATAAATAGTTGCATTTATAAAGAAAAATCTAATCATCATTATAAAATTGGATTTCTTGATGTCATGACTCAAGAAAGAGTTATAAATTATACATAACAATATTCTTTCCTTCATTTCATGATGTTGAAGAATATAGGGGATGATGGGAGGAGGTAACGGGGGGGATGTTATTGTTATTGTCAACTATAGCTATCAGCTGTTATTGTTGCTGCCCGTCAGCCAAGACACCTCATTGATAGGTACAAAACAAGCAACCCTAACAATTTCACTGACTCCTATTCTATAGCACACTACTGACTCAATGACTCTGGAATGTTGTTTGGCTATCTCACATGAATGGTAGGCTAAGGATTGTAGGCACCTATTGAGAATACCCATAATAGCCGGGCGGGACACACATATCCGCTCCGAGCCCGTGCCGCGGTACAGCCGAATTCATTTCGTACCCCACAACTGATATGTATTATGTGAATCAATGGATGCGTCCACATAGGTATAAAAGCGTACATTGAATTTATTTTATTTATTTTATTCATTTTTTTTTATTTATTTTATTATTTTATTTATTTTATTTATTTTATTTATTTTATTTATTTATTTATTTATTTTATTTATTTTATTATTTTATTTATTTTATTTATTTTATTTATTTTATTTATTATTTATTTATTTATTTATTTTTTATTTATTTATTTACCAATTCACTAGAAATTTACAAAATAACACTTATCAACTAATATACATTGGTGTGGCTGGAAAAAGAAGCCTTGAGCTCCAGCCACGAGTTCGAAAATATTCTTTAAATTATTGGTACATTTGCCGTGATAATATTCTAAAATACAAACCAAAAGATAGTAAACCAAAAACCAAAAATATGTATAAATAAACACACAAAATCAATTCTTGAATCAAAAATCAACAAGCCTGATAATAGAAATAGGTAATTACATGATGCATAACAGCTGTGCAAGTGGCGATGCACCGTTGTGGACATCCACCTACTATTATTATGTACATTCATTCATTACACATAACTAGATGTGTTAAAGTCATTTGCTATGTTACCCTGGAGACTATCATTCTGAAGATACATTTTCTTCAGATATATTTTCTCCACATCTGTAGAACACCTCGACTTCTTTTATTAACAGGTATTGAAAGTTAGTTAACGCCCCACATACTTGCCACACCTTGCTACTATAACACATCATGTTATGTGGAATGAATTCCAAGATAGAATAACCTTTAATTCGAAAAACCTTTAAAAACCTTTAAATGGCACGTTCCACATGGATACGAGCTCATGCTATGCTCCTTGTTCTGAGAGCTTGTTCTCTTGTGGACTGGGGAGTTTCTAGAAAGGGAGGAATGTTTACACTCACACCTTCTGGGACAATGTCATTTATTAAAAATCCTTTGTCGGCCAATATGAGGTCCCCATATTGTAATTGTGACAACAACCCACAGTCTTGGGTTATTTTTTTGTCAGATGTGGAGCCACAATATAGATCGCTCAAGAAGGTTACTACATCATTAGGAGCAACCCCGACAAGTCCCTTAAGAGTGTAACAATGTTTGTAGTTACTATACATTGATTGTTTTTTAATCATTGACGCTGGTACTGCAGCATACACTTCCGTGCAGTCAATGATTATGGCGCTTGAAGTATTAACAAGCTTCGAACTCTTGCATGAACAGTAGGTAAGCAGATTTCTAAAGGCATTGAAATCAGCTTCAAGAGATGCTTCATTGTAGTTGTTAGGCATGAAGTCATCAGCGTTGATGAGTAGTGGAAAGTCAGGATGAGCATTCCCTTCTTCATCAGGTGGCGGGCCCCAGATGGCATAGGGCAAGGGCGATTGATTGTAGAAACGCAATCGTAGATGTTGGGGGGTCGCTCTGTTGGACAACAGAAAAACCACACTATGTAGTCTCGAAAAAGACAAGCTTTCGGGAATCAGTGTGTCACCGTTGCAAGCAGGTAGGTGGGGGTACCATTCGGTATCGTTGTACTCGAAGCAGCCGATCGAATTGAGAATTGTCGAAATTGGTCCAAAATTGAGCGGATTTCCAATGATAATTTCTCGTTGAGCAAGGTTGAGCTTAGGCCGTGAGAATAGGTTCCTGTCCAAGTTGGTAGGCAAGAACTGCATCTGCATCATGGATATAAGTCACATTTCCAACTGGGCTAGCGATGCGCGATAGGCAGCATACGCTGAGCAGGCGGGCACTTGTGAGTAGAGTTGATGTATTTTTGTGAATATGGAAGAGATGTAAAACCCAATGCCTCTTGTTGATAGTGGGAGGCACTTCGCCTGGTTGGATGCCGTCAGGGTGTTACCCGAGGCAACGATGTTCAAGCTTGAAAAACCAAAGAATAATTTGGTCTTGAGCTGGTCCTTTAGAGCAGTCAAAGCACGCTTGCCAACGACCTCACGATGCTGTTGATCGCGGCGCTGGTTCCTCTGCTTTCTGTTGTCCGAAGAATCAATACCATTTGGAGAAGACATAGCGAATCCAATTGTGGGAGCAGAAATCCAAAACCCTAAAATTGGCAAATGTCCTACATTATGTCCTAAATTATCCTACAGAATGTAAAATCTGTAAAACAATTTGGAAGGTATGACTTATTCTTTAATAAGGAAGGTACTTTATTTATCATCAACCCCTCAAAAATGGTTTCATGCAGTACGTGGAGCCACTTATTTATAATATTTGCTACCGTTGTTTCACCTAACTGAAATCGAAAAGCCAACTCCTTATGAGTTGGGTTTCTTTTCAGCTTCATCAGTGTCATCAGAAGCTGGTCACAATGCGAGATAATTGTGACTTTCCACCCTAGAAAATACGTAATCTTGCCAGCTGTGCACAACTGCAGAATGTAATTAATTGAAAACTGACTTGTTCGGTAAACCTGTGTGGGTTAATACCAGTTTATCACTGTCACAAATCATAGCGTAAGTAAATCGTTGTTGGACAGTTTTTGTTCTTTTGAGCTCTTCCAATTCTTTTTTTAATAGATATACCTCCGCTTCCACTGCAACAACACTGTTACTTGTAGATGGTAGTGTTAGGCCTACACTGACATCTTCTTCAGTTACCACGATTGGATGTTGCTCCTGCACAACTTCTGCCACTGCAGTTTCTGTGTGTAACCTTAACAAACAAAATATAATTCTCTAATTATAACATGCTAAACAAATTAACTCAAATGCTCATCAGTGGTCTCCGAGTAAGATTATTACTGTGAATTATCATGAAACACCTAAAAAACTATCGAGTTCAATGCTGGTGTTCAGTTGACCCATTCCTTCAAGTTATATTTTTCCATTATGGTTACAAAATGAGAATACAGGAAAAAATTTGACAATAATGCTGTTCTCTAGAATTTTTGCTTGAATCTTAATAAAAATAGAAATATATACTCCCACAATTCATTTCAAATTTTTTTGAGGCAACGACATGGTCGCTTGTGAGGGCATTTATGACCATTTTCAATTATAACGCCACCGTGCCGTTGCCATGTCATTGTCAGCATTGCAGATGACAACACTTCTTGTGTCCTTACAAGTTTTGAATATATTTAGGTTATTTTACAACAGTTTGTAGTTGGGCAGTCAACTATTACTAAAATAATACAGTGTTACCACAGTAATTAGCCATCATTCTGTGCTGGCCACTTCAAAATAAATATTTACGGGTTAGTTTTCCACCAACAGCCAGATGCCATGCCGGTGAGTGTGAAATGCCTCAACCAGTTTGGTACCGCCGGCGTTTAGTACCACTCCGGTCTAGGGTTTGAATCCCATGATAGTTTTCACCATCATCCAGCTCATTCTCATCACCCACGCACAAGTCTCACACTCATATAAGGATCACTATCATTATTAGAAATACAAAAATGTATTCTTTTTGTCACCAGTCAAATAGGTTCTAGACCCTGGTGTTATAATATTTGAAGGTTACTTTTTTTACCTTTTTTTTTCTCTTTTTTTCCACCTCAGGAAAATTCAACATTTTTTGTTCATTCCGTTGGAAAATAGTTGTACCATTATTTCTATCAGCATCCACAAAATGGCAACTACATACTAACGAATGCTCACTTGGTTCTCTATCTGCTCTTCTGAAACAAATAAACAGTAATAGTTGTTATTGAAAAACATCCATAGCTTATTTAAATATAGGCCTAATATTACTGTATCATGAAAAACATAGCAGTGTAGGCTATAAGTTACAAGTTTAATGCTATACAAGAAAAATCTGATGAAACTTGAAATTTATAACAGGTCATCAAAAAATGATGTGAAATAGCAAGTTTTAATTGCAGAGCGTAGCCTATAGCATTCTTGCATGTTAATGTTTACATTTCCCAGTTGTTCTGAATATTGACTTCAAGTGCTACTTATGTAAGCGCTACATACATGCATTTGTGAACCCAGCACAATTGTATACTGAATACAATTTCATCAAATAACCTACTCTTCCCATCATATTCATCAAGTTCTATTAACTGAATTCAATTACTTTTTTCAGTATTTGACAGTAGGCTATTGTTGAGTAGGTTATGGTAATCTTTTACAGATCAAAATGTTAGGCAACAGATTAGGATAATTTAATGTAGAAAAAGTCAAGAGTGATAATTAATAAATGTGAATTTTAACTGCACATTCAATATACTTAAATAAAAACTTTCTCATTAAATTTGTCAAGTAATTAGTTTAGGCTACCGTGAAAAGAATCACAATGGTTCAGTTCAAAGCCACTAATCGGTGAGTGAACGATGAGATCGGTGAGTGAACGTGGCTCTGAACGATGTACTGTTTTGTTGTTGAACGATGCATAGACTCACATGCAGCGCTAGATTATTTGGAATTGAAATCGGCCATTAAGGGGACAGCCTGGAAGATTATTACATACTAGAGATCTTGAAGATTTTTGTGATCTATACTATTACAAAAAATATATATTATATAATATCTTGCGCTAAAATACCTCAATGGAACCTTTAATTTCAAGTAAGAGCTAGCATTGGGAAGGCATAGGTATTGTGCGTTTATACCTCTTCAAGGTCTTTGGTCTAACTGATAAGAAAAAAAATGTCATATCCAGTTCGTTCACTGATCAGTTAATCATACTTTTCCACCGATGGAAAAGAACGTAAACAGAGTAGCTGAACGTAAACATAAATGGCTGAATATGAGGTTGTTTACAAATGATGGACTCCATTATAATGTATTTGGGAGCAGAGAAATGCCATAAAATGGGGTGAATAGCAACAGTTTTCACATTTCTCACCAATACAGCCACTTTGTTTGATGTTAGAAAAATGATTTTAATATCTTAAAAGTTCGGTCTTATACTCTTTTATAAGTTGGATTTCCCAAAAAAAGACCTGTATCATAAATTAAAAAAGTAAAAATAATAATATGTCTGTTGCGATTCACCTCTCAAATTGGGGTGAATAGCAATACTCATAAGAATTCACTGTTTTTCATGTTTGAAACGACACGGGGTGAATAAAAACACACAGTATTCGTTCAATATTGAATTTAAGAGAAAATAAAAAATCAATATGAAGTTAAATTACATTTTTTTGGAATTGTAAGTTGTAGAAAATCTTGTAATCGTCGAAATCACATGGATTAATATAAAGATAACCCTTCCAGATCATCTTCAAATGTTATTTGACCCTTGAACCTTGTGGATGAGCAGAGTTTTGGTTCCTGGAGCCTTCGAATAACGTCATCCGGAGCTTTGAAAAGGGCTTCCTCATCCGTTTCAGAAAATTTCAATCCATGAGTGGATTTCTTATAAAATTTTCCAATATACCCCTCTTCATCGAATTCAATTACCCTAACCACATACAAACGAAATGAGTTTATAGTCTTCCCCATCACTTTTATAACAGCATAATCCCCAAGAGAAAATTTTGAGAGATCTTTTTCATTGGATGATTTTTCTTGCAAATCTCCCTCGGAGGATTCTGACTCAGTTTCATCTGTAGATGTCTCTTCTGTAGATGATTCTGATTGCTTGTCATGCTTTCTTCCTTTTCTCTTTCCTTTTCTACTGTTTTCACGTCCTGCTGAAGAATTATCATCGCCAGCAGGTATCTCAGGTTGAAAATCAGCGACATCAATGCTCTTTCCGGGTTGAACTGCCACTTTGACTCTTTTCTTCTTTGTTGTAGGTGCGTCCAATGTTCTTAGTTTTTCCATGTAGTTCTTGAAGGTCGCATCCATGGTCTCTGCAGCAGCTTCATTACCTGTACCTTCCACATCCATAGAGCCCCTAGATGAGGGCAGCATCTCGAGTACTTTCTCCCTTTTCAGAGGAACAATGCCACATTTCTTGAAGCCTGCAATAACATTATCTTCTTTGAGTGACCCATACAGCTCTTTCAGAAGGGGTGGAAATCGATCCTTCTGCAACGAAGACTCTGCTCTCCCTGGGCCTTGTTTCCACTTCAAGAGAATGGATCGCCAAGTTTGTTTTAGGGGATGGAAAAAAGCCACATCCAGTGGTTGGGTGAGGTGGGTAGAGTTGGCTGGAAGGAAAATGAATTTTATATTGTGTTCCTGGCATAGTCTGATGGCATCTATGGAAAGGTGTGAGGCCAGGTTATCACCTAACAATATTTTTACTCCTCCAAGTTTTGACAAATAGGGGATAGCAATTGTTTCAACCCAATCTTGAAAACAATGTGAATCAAACCACCCTGACTTTGTTTGATTATATCTAGAGTTCAGTGGGCCCCCTACTCTCCAGCTGTCATAGATGTGCTGTGCTTTATACACAACGTATGGTGGTAGAATGGTCCCATCATCAGCAGCTGCAAACATGACAGATATTGAAGATTTTGTTGAATTCATTACCCTTTCCGGATACTTTGTCCCTCTTCGAGCTATGACCACCTTCCAGCCTGGATCGTCAGTGAGATTGGTTTTATCGTAGTTTATTATATTACATGGTGGAACATCTTTTAATTCAGCTTCAAGATGATCAAAATAATCGTTAATGATTTCAGGATTTACAGCTGCCCTGGACCTTTAAATATTTTGACACATATGAGCTGACAGATTTGTTTTGTGTCGATTTAGAAAGCTATCTACAAAATCAGGCCCAGGCAGATTATCTTTGAATTTGGAAACTGTTCTGCCTTGCCTATCAAGAAAATCTTTTATCAAGAGTCGCAGAGTCAGTGAATCAACTGGGTATCCCCAGTCACTGCAGATTTGGAGGCGACTGACCAATAGATTCTCATCAGCTTCTGACAAGGCTGTTTGGCCACCTTTCTTTTTTGTTACACCCCTCTTCATATGTCTATATAAAACTGTATGATCCATTCCATATTTTTTTGCCACTTTTCGAAAACTTTCACCTTTTTTCACTTCACTAAGAGCTTTTTCAATTGATACAGCATCATAGGTCTTTCATTTTTTCACACTTATGTTCTTAAGGGGCATTTTTGTTGTCACTCTATCCAGATCATTCCTGAAACACAGAAAAAATCTTAAAATACTTGCTTAAGTATATTGTTATAATATATGATCAATTTACTACAGCATACCGTGATTCATATTTTAAAAAGAAGAGAACCTGATCAGCTGTTTCTTCCAAGGGGTGAATCGCAACACTATTATTCTGTTGCTATTCACCCCAGGTTTTTAAAAATCACGACTTAACCTAAAACATATTGCTCTGATGAAACAACTATTACTTTTAACTGCAATATGATTTGATAATTCTTTGTAGGATGGTTAAGGTAATCTATAAAGCAATATCTTAAGTTCATAGCAATAATATTAGAGTACTTACAGGAGAAGTTTTGGAGGGAAGAAATTTTTCAATTATTTTCTTCAGCAACGTGATTGGCAGCTCCGATCTCGAACAGTGATGCAACATAACAAAACATAACTTCCCTGCTAAAGCACAATGAGAACTACATTTTAGAACAAAAATACTCTCTGTTTGTCATACACATCAAAAGTTACAGAGCTACAAAGTATTTTTGAAGTTTTGTTGTCATTCACCCCCCCCCCCTGTTGCTATACACCCCATTTTACTAACTATTACTATATGAAGTGGGCTACTTACTTCTAAATCCATTGCAGTTGAGATAATATAATCATTTCATTTTTAATTTTAAATACTGAAGGGCATTAATATTCCAGGCTATAGATTCATCATAAATTAATAAGTAGACTTAAATTATGCTATTAGAACTCTCTTTAAAAATATTAAAAATTAATTGGATTTACAGGTTATGTTAGTCAGACTTGGTTCTTGATTTATATGCAACTATTACTATATGAAGTGGGCTACTTACTTCTAAATCCATTGCAGTTGAAATAATATAATCATTCCATTTTCAATTTTAAATACTGAAGGGCAAAATAGTATTCAAAATGTATCTAAATAGACAAATACTAAGCACCAGCCAAATACTTTTCTCTATGGCTATGGATATGGCTATGCAGAAACAACCTCTGCACCTAGCAGAACTCTTCTCTTGGTAGCCTTTTTTGTAATTGGAGTTTTTTATCATTTCCAAAAGCATTTCCTCAAACGAAACACCTTTTTCGAAATTATTTCTCACTGGTATTGGATCTGTTCTGCTTAGTGCATAACCAAACGGTGAGGCATAGCCCAAATTATGTCCAACCATTTATTCAAAATATCACCGCAATATCTTTCTGTGGATAAGATGAGGCACCGAGAAGACAACTATCCCCATATGGGTTTCACCCATAACTAGGTAGATGAAGGGTCATCAAAACCACCTTCAATAAGATAGGCTCAAACAAGTGGGCTACAGGGTCCCTGCTTAGTGCATAACCCAACGGTCAGGCATAGCCCAAATTATGTCTAACCATTTATTCAAAATATCACAAATATCTTTCCATGGATTAGATGGATGGCTTCCTCCTGCCGCGCACCTGTTGCCCATAGATTGTGGGCCACCCCAATCAACTTCCTTTGGCCTTTTGGGCTTTTACTGCAAAGTCAGTCAGTTAGATCGTTGAACTTCACAACACAGTCGCCACCATAGAAATTGTAGTCCTTCACCATGTACACTGCACACTCATGTGGTGTATTTATCACATATCAGCATTTTCAGCAGAGGACGATTAGCAGCAGGAGAATCAGCAGACGAGGCCATCTCCTCCTCATCACATTCCACTAGAATCTGACGCTTCTTGAACAAACCCTTAAAAAGTGGCATATTTGATGAAGATGATTTTCTAGTGAATCAGCTGATTCAGCATTATCAGCAGAGGACGATTAGCAGCAGGAGAATTGAGGTGGAGATAATTCAACAAATATCTGAATCGCTTCACTGGCATGAGGTTTGATATGAAGTTATATGTCCTCCCTCTCTTCTCCAGTAGGCTTAATACTTTTGCTAGCTGAATCTACTTCTTCACCAATATTTTCCTCAGGAGCTGGTATTTCCCCTTCCTTCTGAGAGACAAACGTTTGTGATAAACACTTCCATCAAATTTGTCATCTTCATCCTCTACTTCAATTATTTCATGATCTGACCATTTTTTGATACCAACTAAGATTGTGAACGCATGCCTCCTGACCATGTCAAATATTTGAGAACTAGTAGACCAATAGTCTCTAGAACTGGGCAATTTCTTGATCCCCATGAACAAGTTGATTCCAAGAAACATTTTCATTCCATCAACAGTGGTGGGAGTAAAATTCTTGCCTTTTTGAGTTGCATACAAATTAGTTTGAAATACTATATAGTCCATTAACTCATCTGTGAATTATTTTGAAAACAGTTTCAATGGTGTGGGGACCAACATGTCTTTTATACATTGAGCAACACCACTCTTTGAATTCCTCTATATTGTCTATAAACCTGGAGTTAGTCTTTTACCAATTACTATTATCTATTATTACTAATAATTGTACTCCCTCTTCCATTTTTAACACAAGCAAGTTTATCAAAACAAATTCTCAAGTGAGTTTTGTTTTGTAGAATTTGAAAATTAATAATTCCTTTTCCTTTTTTTCTCAGTTGTTGGTTTCAGCATACAGAAACTGAATACTATTCGAACATTACTATTAATTACGGATATTATAAATTGTCTCTGGTTCTAGTTTGGCCTTGGTTTCCAGACTTAGCTCTGTAATTTTTTTTTCACATTCTAAGCACACAAGAAAACTTCTCATTTGTCCTCAGATTTTCTAGACCATCAGAAATGTGTTGGACAGAATCACAGAGTCCACAGTTCTTTTGGCACCTTGAAAACTCTTGTTTAATATTTCAACGAGTTCTATTATTTCTCTTCCCATCAGCAAACCTAGATATGTACTTCCGTTCTCAAACACGTTCAACAAGCCACTGGCCCCTTCATATTGCACCTTGGCAAGAACACCATGACATCTCAAAAAAGTACATTTTTGGTGAATTGTAATCAAAGTTTCATGAGTCCATAAATTAATTAATATACAACAATCATTCCATATTTCTAGCTCATTCTCTTGAACATCTTTTCTACAATACTTTACATGATTGCTTTTCTTTTTGAAAAATACTTTTATTGATAGTAATTGAGATTTTATGCAAATGGTTATTGATGTCACGTTTTTCCTGCCTGAATACTTGTGACCAGTCTTAGTTGTCACGTCAATTTTCTCAATCCACTACTCATTTGAAGGTGTATCACCATGTTAAAGCTCAACCAAAATTGAAAGAAAACTTCATAAAAACTGCTGCAAACAATAAATAGCAAGTATAATGTATTGTAACACTTTGGATATAGCTGTGTAACAATCTAGCAATAGACGAACAATATGTTGAAAAACTCATAAATTGTTGATGGTTTATGAGGGGTATTAAGAACTCAAGTTATCAATCAAAATGTATTGTTTAATAAGTAAATTGCAAAAACAATAATATTGAATCCCTGAACATCACATTAATACATCAAGAATCGAACAATACAAAAAATATAGATTACTGAAGTATGGATCACAATCAATTTCCATAAATTAATTAGAAACAGGCTTTCCTGATTCTGTGGTATCGGAAGCTTCCTGAGATCACCATTGGCTAACAGCTCCACCAGAGACTCATCATAAGGATAGGGATAGTCTTTAGTCTCAGTCTTTTGTCTTAGTCTTAATAAGGCACAGATGTTATGAGCATTCAACTTATCTACTTTATAGATAATAAGTTCAAGTGAAACAAGAACTATCAGTAAAATTTCTTTAAAAAAATGTCCAAAGCTTTTAAGAAAAATTATCATGTTAAAAATAATATATTGGAAAGTACAAAACCTAAAATTATAAAAATGAAAACCTAATAAGTGATATCTTAATACAAAAAATCTCTATAATGTCCAGTTGAATTAGGACTATCAGTTATTTCCTCTCTAAGTGAATTGGAAATAGGCTTTTCTGATTGTCCACATGCTTGCTGAGATCATCATTAGCCAGCTTCTACAGAAATTGAAAAGGATACTCCTACCTGCATTCTCTGTTCATACCCTTGCCAACCCTTTCCTTATACATGGCTAACCATGGTCTGGAGGGATTTTTTACATGCCAAATGTTCATTCCTACATAATAGTTTAAATCAGTCTTCAGTAACTATCAATCAGGAACAAACATTATGAGCTTTCAACTTGAGCTACTTTACTAATATGAGTCAAGTAAATCAAGAACTATCAGTCAAATTTCTTTGGAAAAATGTCCTAAACCTATAACAAACATAATTATTTAAAAAATCCCTCCAGACCATGGTTAGTCATGTATAAGGAAAGGGTTGGCAAGGGTATGAACCGAGAATGCAGGTAGGAGTATCCTTTTCAGTTTCTGTAGAAGCTGGCTAATGATGATCTCAGCAAGCATGTGGACAATCAGAAAAGCCTATTTCTAATTAACTTAGAGAGAAAATAACTGATAGATAGATAGTGACGTTCATAGATATGAAACCAGAAAATGGGAATAATGTCAGAGTTGTTGAACTCTTCCAGAAGGTGCAGAAGTGTATTACTGCCCAAAATCTCTATCTCACTTTGAAATACTGGTCGTCTGCCAGATTTGTGAATGTTTCGTTTGTAATGGAATGGCTGGAATACTTGACATTTTACAGCGAATTCTTCTCCACTCACCAAATCAGATTTTTCTGGATCATATGCCTGAAAGATCAATCAAGAAAAGTGTTGAGAGATCAATATATCATTATTTATAACAAGTTTATGGCTGGTATTGAACTATTACGCTATTTTAAAAAAATAATCCTCAAATAGGTGTTAAGTACCTCTCTCCAATAGCTGTTGAGCTCAGGTTTGCTAGTTCTCAGAAAATTCTTTCGTACTGTACATTCCTTATTAAATACCCTTTGTATTTTGCCTATCAGGCATTAGCAAATTGGGCATCGTCCTGGGAGAGGATGCTGCTGGAACACCCCTATACTGCCATCTCCCATTGTCATACCCAAGTATTGTTCGCATATGAGAAGTTTTTTATGCACTATGTACAGCCCAGAGAGTGGCCACAAGGCAAACAAACTCTAGTTGCCTCGAAATTTGTAAATAGGCAGAAAACCACTTTCACCGAAGTGCTTGTTCCCCCGGCATTCTCCAAATCCTTCATTAATCTATCTTTCTGCTCCTCAACAAATCTTCGACAACACATCTCGAAGGGAGTTTCAGGATATTTGCTTTTGTTCTGTACTCATTCAAAGATTCGTCCACCTCTTGGGCATAATCCTCTCGTGGGGCAACAACCTCGGCGGCAGCAGCTTCCTCCATTTGTTGTGGGGCTTCTAAATGAAACAGAAATTTTTGTATCAAACGGCTTCTAAAAAACTATATTGAATATCTATAAGTAATCCCAGATATATACGGTAATGGAAAGCTGAAGAGCTGTATAAATGTTAGAGATTAAGCACAAAATTGTTGGTGTGTGATTTGAAATCACCAATTAATTGTACCCAAGGTCAAATAATTCAAATTTACCTTCCAAGTTGCCAAGGACACTAGGTCATGCTCATGGCTGCCTCTTCTTCTTCATCATAATCGTTGGCAATGTTGACCACTCTCACACGATGGCTCATGGAGCTTAAGAAATTGGAGAGGCTCATTTCGCCTCTCTCCAATTTCTCCTCAGCATTTTTAATGTTCTTGTCTTGCAGAAGCCACTTTGTTGCAGAAGTCAACATGAGGGTCCCTTCTCTTCCTAGAGGGACATATTTCCGAAGTAGTTTATCTCTTTGATAAAGATAGTTTGTATCCCCGCTGAAGAAAGTAATGAAATGTTGTAAGTTAAATATATCAATCATGCCAATGCAACCTAGCAGTGCAAGAAAAGGTTTCTCAATCAATTATTTTATTCACAACTGTGGCAAACTTCCTTCTGTTATCAGAACAAATTAATATTTTTAATATCAGCTGATTCAGCATTATCAGCAGAGGACGATTAGCAGCAGGAGAATCAGCAGACGAGGCCATCTCCTCCTCATCACATTCCACTAGAATATGACGCTTCTTGAACAAACCCTTAAAAAGTGGCATATTTTATGAAGATGATTTTCTAGTGAATCAGCTGATTCAGCATTATCAGCAGAGGACGATTAGCAGCTGAAGAATTCAGGTGGAGATAATTCAACAAATAACGGAATCGCTTCACTGGCATGAGGTTTGATATGAAGTTATATGTCCTCTCTTTCTTCTCCAGTAGGCGTAATACTTTTGCTATCTGAATCTACGTTTTCACCAATATTTTCCTCAGGAACTGGAATTTCCCCTTCCTTCTGAGAGTCAAACGTTTGTGATAAACACTTCCATCAAGGTGGAGATAATTCAACAAATAACTGAATCGCTTCACTGGCATGAGGTTTCATATGAAGTTATATGTCCTCTCTTTCTTCTCCAGTAGGCTTGATACTTTTGCTATCTGAATCTCCCCATGAACAAGTTGATTCCAAGAAATATTTTCATTCCATCAACAGTGGTGGGAGTAAAATTCTTGCCTTTCTGAGTTGCATACAAATTAGTTTGAAATACTATATAGTCCATTAACTCATCTGTGAATTATTTTGAAAACAGTTTCAATGGTATGGGGTCCAACATGTCTTTTATACATTGAGCAACACCACTCTTTGAATTCCTCTATATTGTCTATAAACCTGGAGTTAGTCTTTTACCAATTATTATTATCTATTATTACTAATAATTGTACTCCCTCTTCCATTTTTAACACAAGGAAGTTTATCAAAACAAATTCTCAAGTGTGTTTTGTTTTGTAGAATTTGAAAATTAATAATTCCTTTTCCTTTTTTCTCAGTTGTTGGTTTTAGCATACAGAAACTGAATACTATTTGGACATTACTATTAATTACGGATATTATAAATTGTCTCTGGTTCTAGTTTGGCCTTGGTTTACATAGCCCACTGAAATTGTACACCTTTTCTTCCTTGGCAGTTTCAACTCTTCCAGACCTAGCTCTGTTATTTTTTTTTTCACATTCTAAGCACACAAGAAAACTTCTCGTTTGTCCTCAGATTTTCTAGACCATCAGAAATGTGTTGGACAGAATCACAGAGTCCACAGTTCTTTTGGCACCTTGAAAACTCTTGTTTAATATTTCAACGAGTTCTATTATTTCTCTTCCCATCAGCAAACCTAGATATGTACTTCCGTTCTCAAACACGTTCAACAAGCCACTGGCCCCTTCATATTGCACCTTGGCAAGAACACTGTGACATCTCAAAAAAGTACATTTTTGGTGAATTGTAATCAAAGTTTCATGAGTCCATAAATTAATTAATATACAACAATCATTCCATATTTCTAGCTCATTCTCTTGAACATCTTTTCTACAATACTTTACATAATTGCTTTTCTTTTTGAAAAATACTTTTATTGATAGTAATTGAGATTTTATGCAAATAGTTATTGATGTCATGTTTTTCCTGCCTGAATACTTGTGACCAGTCTTAGTTGTCATTTCCATTTTCTCTATAATAATGTTGTAAATGAGAAAAAAATAACATATAAAAAATCAACTATTGGCTATCTGAAACCTAAAATTATATCATTAGAAATATACCTGTCAAGTCATGAATCTCTATTCTCCAATAATAAGCAAATATAATAAAAATATAAACTCAATTATAATCAAATATAAACTCAATATTGTAGCAGAAACATTGAGATTAATGCGAATAAACAGCTGTAATATGTACTCACCACTTTACCAGCTGGTAGGAGCTGTGAAACTGCTGCGATCTGTTGGCCATTCCGAAAATGATTCATTTGTTTCCGTGCCTCCTTCTGAGGTGCCTCCTCTTCTTCCTCCTTCTGAGGTGCCTCCTCTCCTTCCTCCTTCTGAGGTTTCTTCTTGTGTAATGTGTCCTCCTTCTGAGGTGTGACCCGTGCCTCCTTCTGAGGTGCCTCCTCTTCTTCCTCCTTCTTATGTTTCTTCTTGTTTAATGTGTCCTCCTTCTGAGGTGTGACCCATGCCTCCTTCTGAGGTGCCTCCTCTTTCTCCTCCTTCTGAGCTGCATAATCCTCCTCCTCCTCCTTCTGAGCTACATAATCCTCCTCCTCCTTCTCCTTCTGAGATGAGGTTTTCTTACTCACAGTGTACTCCTTACTCCCTCTAGTAACTTTTAAACTACCATCAACTACTTTCAGGTAGTCAATCACGAAATCATCAACTCGTAGGTTCTTCTTAATTAAATTGTTTTTCAACTGGCCAAATTCTGTTTCAACAAATGCTCCAGTAGCTGTCTGGTACGGGCTACCCATTTTTGAAGCCAAGCAGTTGCTCCACAATGGTAGTATTGTGTGGAGTCGGATCAATTTGTTCAAAACTCCTGGAGAGTACATTATATTGTCTCGATCTCCATCATCAATAATATCTACCTCTATTTCTGCTATTATTTTTGAATACCATGAATGCATCCCTGTCTGACCATCCAATTCATCCAGGGTACTGCCATATACAGAATCCTCTTCTACTCCCTCTCCATCACCTTCCTCTTCTTCTCTGTTGTCTTCCACAATCTCCTCTCCTGCAATTTTCTTAAGCAATATCATCTTGAATTTTTCACAAAAAGTTGCTTCACCTGTACTCATTGATAAACCTTCTGTTTCACTTAGAGCCACTACAACAATGCATATCAAAAGTTTTTCCACATCCTCAAGAGATGTCGATTTTGCAATTAGAATTATACATCTCATGTAAAACTCTCTGCTTCTTTTTCGGAGACATTTTATCTCAGACCACTTCCTGATTAAATTTGTTAAATGGGCCACATCAATTCTTATCAACACTGATGGCTTCATGCTCTCATCTCCCTTCAGAAAGTAGAGGCATTTGTCCACGTAATTCATTGTTGAAGACTCTCCTCCAAATGTTCTGCATATGGCTGAGATGAGAGCTGCCGAATCATCTACAACGACCTCCTTTGGAATCGGTGCACCAGCTCGTGCCCATTCTGAAAGCCAATACGCTATGGCATTCGCATTATGCCTTTCCGAGAGCATTTGCATCACTGGTATCAACCATTCTCTTGTACCAGGGATTTTGATTACACCAATATACAGGAAGATGTGTCCACTATGGGCTCCAGCAGGCCTCCATAACTTCTTTACCAGAGATCCTGTTGCATCAATTACTACTCTAGCGTAATTGTTCTTGCAATAAATTTTATACATTTTAAGTTGATCTGGGGTAATCAAATGTAAAAAAATGGGTCCAACCCTATCTCTCTTACACTGTATTTATATCTAGTGTCTTCACTGTACTTCAATAATGCAAGTGCTTCAAGAGGATCGTCATCCACTCTCCTTTTCTTTAATACCTCTTCCCTGATCTTTCTTCCTACCTCGTTGGAGGGTAGATGGGCTGGAATTGGATCGCCAAAATCCATAATGTCACTAGCAATATCCTTCCTCATCCTTGTGGCTTTTATGTCTCTATCTACCATCTCATCTCCAAGCCTTCTTCTACTCTCTCCCCTCAAGGGTCTATTCCGCACAACTTACTTTTTCCATGCTGCTGCTTGCTGCTGCTTGCTGCCGCTCACCTCTGCGTTCAGAAGCAGCCCAAAATCATCTGGATTTTGTGGAGGAGGATTGGGGCAAGTTATTCGTAGAACATTCCCACATGCACATTTTGCCCTTATCAATATCCAGAGGGAGGCATCTTCTCTCACACTAATATAATTTCCCTTGAATGACCAAGCACATGGCCACTTTATAGACTCCCATATTAGCTTATTAATCACATCAGTCCAAATTCCTGGTCGCAGAGCCATGTATTTTCTTGCGCGGCTCTGTTCAGCTTTTGATCTATAAACATGCTCCTCAGGCTTTATAATACACCACTTTTCTTTAGGAATGAAAATTGTGAATGAAGATGATGATTCTTCTCGAGTCACTTCTTCGCTCTTTACACTTTCAGAATCTGTGTTATCAATAAGTTCTTCATAATAATTTGAATCTTCGTCTTCTTCCTTCTTGACGTGTTCTTCAAGTCTCTCCTCTTCCAGCCCCAACAGAGTTTTCAGATTCCGTCTATTACAAACGATGGAGGTGTAAAGAGCTTTTGGATTTTTCTCAATTTTGTGTTCTTCTTTCAATTTCTTCCATACGTTGTCAGTAGGCCCCCGTAATTTGCCATCGGATATAATTCTATCTCTATTGGATATAAGAATATGCTCGATAAACTTATAATCATCCGTTGGCGGTCTACCTGTTTTGTTCTTCGAAGAGTAGTAGAAGATAGAAGAGTAATAATTATTGCAAGTCAATTCCTCTGAAGTATAATGGAATCATGAACAGGAAGAATAATTATTATAATAAGTATGTAAGTAATATTCAAATCAGTTGATTATAGCAATAAAATGTATTTATTATGTAACATAATAGTGGGAATCTTTAATAACATTATTACTTTAAAAACATCAATATTACTACTATTGAATACTATTATTATGAATTTATATAAGTATTATACGGAAATGTATTATTTCAGTGAATGACTAGGTGGAACATAGATGAATTGAAAAGGTTTAAGGCCAAAAAAGGCAAAAAATTGGAGAAAAACACTATCCTTTCAGAAATGTCACACCTTGAGGCTTGGATACCGGTATCTCGAAAACTATTACATATATAAAAAGAGTAGTTGAATAAATTCTGTTGGAAATTTTGGAACTGCCGTGAAGCTGGCCCCACCATATCGAGCCCAAAATTTGAAATATATGCCAATATTTAGGGCTTTTTTTGGGCTTCCAGAATAACCAAGTTTCAATTTTCGGGCTCAACCAGAGATGGGTTTCAATTCACAGCTATTCACAGCCAAGTTCTGTAACACTAAAATATCATTGAATAATCATTTTTTACAAAAATAAAATGAAAACTCGAAAATCAGTTGAATGTTCAAGTCAGAAGGTTGGATATTATTCAATTCTGATTATTTTCTAACATCAAATTCGTGAAATTCTTATAACTTTGTTAGTTTTGAACAGATTGACTTGAAACTTCATGGTTGTGTTAATATTGTATGAAGGGAAACGTTCATGATTTTTTGTAGAACTTTCCCACGTCCCCTTCTCCCTCCCAAACCAAAAAAACATAATATGGTAGTTCTGATGCTATATGCGAGAAAATTAAAAAGTTGCGCTATTCTGAGCTTCCTCTGTGCTTCGCGGCAAGGAAGAGGATTGGATTAAATCGCCCGCTGAACAACGCTATTGGTCTACTCATTAGCGCTACTTTTGAATCCTCTCTCATATACCATCAGAAATACCATATGTTTTCGGTTTAGGAGGGAGAAGGGGACATAGGAAAATTCTACAAAAAATCATGAACGATTCCCTTCATACAATTAACACACCCATGAAGTTTCAAATCAATCTGTTCAAAAATAACGAAGTTATAAGAATTTCTCCAATTTGTTGTTAGTTTATTATCAAAATTGAATAATATCCAAGCTTCCGACCTGGACATTCAAATGACACCTTCATCTTCAAGATCGGTGATGGTGGCGGGCTAACCGTGAAGCTGGCCCGCCAATGTATAAACCCTTATAAAACCCATTTCCGGTTGAGCCCAAAAATTGAAACTTGGTTATTCTGAAGCCCAAAAAAAGCCCTAAATATTGGCATATGTTTCAAATTTTGGGCTCGATATGATGGGGCCAGCTTCACGGCGGTATAAGTTACAAGTTTTATGCTATACAAGAAAAATCTGATGAAACTTGAAATTTATAACAGGTCATCAAAAAATGATGTGAAATAGCAAGTTTTAATTGCAGAGCGTAGCCTATAGCATTCTTGCATGTTAATGTTTACATTTGCCAGTTGTTCTGAATATTGACTTCAAGTGCTACTTATGTAAGCGCTACATACATGCATTTGTGAACCCAGCACAATTGTATACTGAATACAATTTCATCAAATAACCTACTCTTCCCATCATATCCATCAAGTTCTATTAACTAAATTCAATTACTTTTTTCAGTATTTGACAGTAGGCTATTGTTGAGTAGGTTATGGTAATCTTTTACAGATCAAAATGTTAGACAACAGATTAGGATAATTTAATGTAGAAAAAGTCAAGAGTGATAATTAATAAATTCGAATTTTAACTCCACATTCAATATACTTAAATAAAAACTTTCTCATTCTCATTAAATTTGTCAAGTAATTAGTTTAGGCTACCGTGAAAAGAATCACAATGGTTCAGTTCAAAGCCACTAATCGGTGAGTGAACGATGAGATCGGTGAGTGAACGTGGCTCTGAACAATGTACTGTTTGGTCATTGAACGATGCATAGACTCACATGCAGCACTAGATTATTTGGAATTGAAATCGGCCATTAAGGGGACTTTGGTCTAACTGATAAGAAAAAAAATATGTCATATCCGGTTCGTTCACTGATCAGTTAATCGTACTTTTCCACCGATGGAAAAGAACGTAAATAGAGTAGCTGAATGTAAACATACATGGCTGAATATGAGGTTGTTTACAAATGATGGACTCCATTATAATGTATTTGGGAGCAGAGAAATGCATGATTACATAATTCAATAACATTTAAAATATTTTACAAAGCATTTAAAACTACTCCAATCACCTGATGGTTTTCCTTTTTAATTGATTACAATGAAATAGGTTAAGTTCTAGTTTTGTTTACAAAATATGATCAACAAGGGAAACATCTGTCAGTCATGACTCATGAGCAACCGTTCAGGCACAGAATACACACAAAATGGAAGGTATCAATCTAACCAAGATTTGAGTGCACCAAGACCAGGACACATGACTGCATCATCTTGTTAGAAATTAAAACTACTGCTGTATTACAATGCTACACTTTCTTTCAACGTGGGATGTTATTGTTCTAACTTCAAAGAATGACACAATAGAACTTTTGAACCTGGCGTGCTCAAAAGAATTCGTGACAGGTAGTGATGGAAAAGAGGAAGAGGGAAGGTATGAGAAGGAAAGAGCGATGTTCAGGGTGTAGAAATATAGTCAATGTATATAGACTGGTCGAGTGAGGGGTGGCCACCAGTGGCAACATTGCAGTGGCCTTGAGAGACCCATTTTCGCTTGGTCAACTATAGCTATCAGCTGTTATTGTTGCTCCCCATCAGCCAAGACACCTCATTGATAGGTACAAAACAAGCAACCCTAACACTTTCACTGACTCCTATTCTATAGCACACTACTGACTCAATGACTCTGGAATGTTGTTTGGCTATCTCACATGAATGGTAGGCTAAGGATTGTAGGCACCTATTGAGAATACCCATAATGGCCGGGACACACATATCCGCACCGAGCCCGCGTCGCGGTACAGCCGAATTCATTTCAACAATGGCATACCCCACAACTGATATGTATTATGTGAATCAATGGATGCGTCCACATAGGTATAAAAGCATACATCGAATTACATGATGCATAACAGCTGTGCAAGTGGCGGTGCACCCTTATGGACATCCACCTACTATTATTATGTACATTCATTCATTCCACATAACTAGATGTGTTAAAGTCATTTGCTATGTTACCCTGGAGACTATGATTCTGAAGATACATTTTCTTCAGATATATTTTCTCCACATCTTTAGAACACCTCGACTTCTTTTATTAACAGGTATTGAAAGTTAGTTAACGCCCCACATACTTGCCACACCTTGCTACTATAACACATCATGTTATGTGGAATGAATTCCAAGATAGAATAACCTTTTATTCGAAAAACCTTCAAAAACCTTTTAAATGGCACGTTCCACATGGATACGAGCTCATGCTATGCTCCTCGTTCTGAGAGCTTGTTCTCTTGTGGACTGGGGAGTTTCTAGAAAGGGAGGAATGTTTATACTCACACCTTCTGGGACAATGTCATTTATTAAAAATCCTTTGTCGGCCAATATGAGGTCCCCATATTGTAATTGTGACAACAACCCACAGTCTTGGGTTATTTTTTTGTCAGATGTGGAGCCACCATATAGGTCGCTCAAGAAGGTTACTACATCATTAGGAGCAACCCCGACAAGCCCCTTAAGAGTGTAACAATGTTTGTAGTTACTATACATTGATTGTTTTTCAATCATTGACGCTGGTACTGCAGCATACACTTCCGTGCAGTCGTCAATGATTATCCTACAGGATGTAAAATCTGTAAAACAATTTGGAAGGTATGACTTATTCTTTAATAAGGAAGGTACTTTATTTATCATCAACCCCTCAAAAATGGTTTCATGCAGTACGTGGAGCCACGTATTTATAATATTTGCTACCGTTGTTTCACCTAACTGAAATCAAAAAGCCAACTCCTTATGAGTTGGGTTTCTTTTCAGCTTCATCAGTGTCGTCAGAAGCTGGTCACAATGCGAGATAATTGTGACTTTCCACCCTAGAAAATACGTAATCTTGCCAGCTGTGCACAACTGCAGAATGTAATTAATTCAAAACTGACTTGTTCGGTAAACCTGTGTGGGTTAATACCAGTTTATCACTGTCACAAATCATAGCATAAGTAAATCGTTGTTGGACAGTTTTTGTTCTTTTGAGCTCTTCCAATTCTTTTTTTAATAGATATACCTCCGCTTCCACTGCAACAACACTGTTGCTTGTAGATGGTAGTGGTAGGCCTACACTGACATCTTCTTCAGTTACCACGATTGGATGTTGCTCCTGCACAACTTCTGCCACTGCAGTTTCTGTGTGTAACCTTAACAAACAAAATATAATTCTCTAATTATAACATGCTAAACAAATTAACTCCAGTGGTCTACGAGTAAGATTATTACTGTGAATTATCATGAAACACCTAAAAAACTATCGAGTTCAATGCTGGTGTTCAGTTGACCCATTCCTTCAAGTTATATTTTTCCATTATGGTTACAAAATGAGAATACAGGAAAAAATTTGTCAATAATGCTGTTCTCTAGAATTTTTGCTTGAATCTTAATAGAAATAGAAATATATACTCCCACAATTCATTTCAAATTTTTTTGAAGCAACGACATGGTCACTTGTGAGGGCATTTATGACCATTTTCAATTATAACGCCACCGTGCCGTTGCCATGTCATTGTCAGCATTGCAGATGACAACACTTCTTGTGTCCTTGCAAGTTTTGAATATATTTAGGTTATTTTACAACAGTTTGTAGTTGGGCAGTCAACTATTACTAAAATAATACAGTGTTACCACAGTAATTAGCCATCATTCTGTGCTGGCCACTTCAAAATAAATATTTACGGGTTAGTTTTCCACCAACAGCCAGATGCCATGCCGGTGAGTGTGAAATACCTCAACCGGTTTGGTACCGCCGGCGTTTAGTACCACTCCAGTCTAGGGTTCGAATCCCATGATAGTTTTCACCATCATCCAGCTCATTCTCATCACCCACGCACAAGTCTCACACTCAAATAAGGATCACTATCATTATTAGAAATACAAAAATGTATTCTTTTTGTCACCAGTCAAATAGGTTCTAGACCCTGGTGTTATAATATTTGAAGGTTACTTACCTTTTTTTCTCTTTTTTTCCACCTCGGGAAAATTCAACATTTTTTGTTCATTCCGTTGGAAAATAGTTGTACCATTATTTCTATCAGCATCCACAAAATGGCAACTACATACTAACGAATGCTCACTTGGTTCTCTATCTGCTCTTCTGAAACAAATAAACAGTAATAGTTGTTATTTAAAAACATCCATAGCTTATTTAAATATAGGCCTAATATTACTGTATCATGAAAAACATAGCAGTGTAGGCTATAAGTTACAAGTTTTATGCTATACAAGAAAAATCTGATGAAACTTGAAATTTATGACAGGTCATCAAAAAATGATGTGAAATAGCAAGTTTTAATTGCAGAGCGTAGCCTATAGCATTCTTGCATGTTAATGTTCACATTTGCCAGTTGTTCTGAATATTGACTTCAAGTGCTACTTGTGTAAGCACTATGTAAGCGCTACATACATGCATTTGTGAACCCAGCACAATTGTATACTGAATACAATTTCATCAAATAACCTACTCTTCCCATCATATTCATCAAGTTCTATTAACTAAATTCAATTACTTTTTTCAGTATTTGACAGTAGGCTATTGTTGAGTAGGTTATGGTAATCTTTTACAGATCAAAATGTTAGGCAACAGATTAGGATAATTTAATGTAGAAAAAGTCAAGAGTGATAATTAATAAATGTGAATTTTAACTCCACATTCAATATAATTAAATAAAAACTTTCTCATTCTCATTAAATTTGTCAAGTAATTAGTTTAGGCTACCGTGAAAAGAATCACAATGGTTCAGTTCAAAGCCACTAATCGGTGAGTGAACGATGAGATCAGTGAGTGAACGTGGCTCTGAACGATGTACTGTTTTGTCGTTGAACGATGCATAGACTCACATGCAGCGCTAGATTATTTGGAATTGAAATCGGCCATTAAGGGGACAGCCTGGAAGATTATTACATACTAGAGATCTTGAAGATTTTTGTGATCTATTCTATTACAAAAAATATATATTATATAATATCTTGCGCTAAAATACCTCAATGGAACCTTTAATTTCAAGTAAGAGCTAGCATTGGGAAGGCATAGGTATTGTGTGTTTATACCTCTTCAAGGTCTTTGGTCTAACTGATAAGAAAAAAAATGGCATATCCAGTTCGTTCACTGATCAGTTAATCGTACTTTTCCACCGATGGAAAAGAACGTAAATAGAGTAGCTGAACGTAAACATAAATGGCTGAATATGAGGTTGTGAATAGCAATACTCATAAGAATTCACAGTTTTTCATGTTTGAAACGACACAGGGTGAATAAAAGCACACAGTATTCGTTCAATATTGAATTTAAGAGAAAATAAAAAATCTATATGAAGTTTAATTACATTTTTTTTGGAATTGTAAGTCATAGAAAATCTTGTAATCGTCGAAATCACATGGATTAATATAAAGATAACCCTTCCAGATCATCTTCAAATGTTATTTGACCCTTGAACCTTGTGGATGAGCAAAGTTTTGGTTCCTGGAGCCTTCGAATAACGTCATCCAGAGCTTTGAAAAGGGCTTCCTCATCCGTTTCAGAAAATTTCAATCCATGAGTGGATTTCTTATAAATTTTTCCAATATACCCCTCTTCATCGAATTCAATTACCCTAACCACATACAAACGAAATGAGTTTATAGTCTTCCCCATCACTTTTATAACAGCATAATCCCCAAGAGAAAATTTTGAGAGATCTTTTTCATTTGATGATTTTTCTTGCAAATCTCCCTCGGAGGATTCTGACTCAGTTTCTTCTGTAGATGACTCTGATTGCTCGTCATGATTCCTTCCTTTTTTCTGTCCTTTTCTACTGTTTTCACATCCTGCTGAAGAATTATCATCGCCAGCAGGTATCTCAGGTTGAAAATCAGCGACATCAATGCTCTTTCCAGGTTGAACTGCCACTTTGACTCTTTTCTTCTTTGTTGTAGGTGCGTCTGATGTTCTTAGTTTTTCCATGTAGTTCTTGAAGGTCGCATCCATGGTCTCTGCAGCAGCAGCTTCATTACCTGTACCTTCCACTTCCATAGAGCCCCTAGATGAGGGCAGCATCTCGAGTACTTTCTCCCTTTTCAGAGGAGCAATACCACATTTCTTGAAGCCTGCAATAACATTACCTTCTTTGAGTGACCCACAAGTTTTATGCTATACAAGAAAAATCTGATGAAACTTGAAATTTATAACAGGTCATCAAAAAATGATGTGAAATAGCAAGTTTTAATTGCAGAGCATAGCCTATAGCATTCTTGCATGTTAATGTTTACATTTGCCAGTTGTTCTGAATATTGACTTCAAGTGCTACTTATGTAAGCGCTACATACATGCATTTGTGAACCCAGCACAATTGTATATTGAATACAATTTCATCAAATAACCTACTCTTCCCATCATATCCATCAAGTTCTATTAACTAAATTCAATTACTTTTTTCAGTATTTGACAGTAGGCTATTGTTGAGTAGGTTATGGTAATCTTTTACAGATCAAAATGTTAGGCAACAGATTAAGATAATTTAATGTAGAAAAAGTCAAGAGTGATAATTAATAAATGTGAATTTTAACTCCACATTCAATATACTCAAATAAAAACTTTCTCATTAAATTCGTCAAGTAATTAGTTTAGGCTACCGTGAAAAGAATCACAATGGTTCAGTTCAAAGCCACTAATCGGTGAGTGAACGATGAGATCAGTGAGTGAACGTGGCTCTGAACGATGCATAGACTCACATGCAGCGCTAGATTATTTGGAATTGAAATCGGCCATTAAGGGGACAGCCTGGAAGATTATTACATACTAGAGATCTTGAAGATTTTTGTGATCTATTCTATTACAAAAAATATATATTATATAATATCTTGCGCTAAAATACCTCAATGGAACCTTTAATTTCAAGTAAGAGCTAGCATTGGGAAGGCATAGGTATTGTGTGTTTATACCTCTTCAAGGTCTTTGGTCTAACTGATAAGAAAAAAAATGTCATATCCAGTTCGTTCACTGATCAGTTAATCGTACTTTTCCACCGATGGAAAAGAACGTAAATAGAGTAGCTGAACGTAAACATAAATGGCTGAATATGAGGTTGTTAGGTATTGTGCGTTTATACCTCTTCAAGGTCTTTGGTCTAACTGATAAGAAAAAAAATGTCATATCCAGTTCATTCACTGATCAGTCAATCGTACTTTTCCACCGATGGAAAAGAACGTAAATAGAATAGCTGAACGTAAACATAAATGGCTGAATATGAGGTTGTTTACAAATGATGGACTCCATTATAATGTATTTGGGAGCATAGAAATGCCGTAAAATGGGGTGAATAGCAACAGTTTTCACATTTCTCACCAATACAGCCACTTTGTTTGATGTTAGAAAAATGATTTTAATATCTTAAAAGTTTGGTCTTATACTCTTTTATAAGTTGGATTTCCCAAAAAAAGACCTGTATCATAAATTAAAAAAGTAAAAATAAAAATATGTCTGTTGCGATTCACCTCTCAAATTGGGGTGAATAGTAATACTCATAAGAATTCACTGTTTTTCATGTTTGAAACAACATGGGGTGAATAAAAACACAGTATTCGTTCAATATTGAATTTAAGAGAAAATAAAAAATCAATATGAAGTTAAATTACATTTTTTTGGAATTGTAAGTCGTTGAAAATCTTGTAATCGTCGAAATCACATGGATTAATATAAAGATAACCCTTCCAGATCATCTTCAAATGTTATTTGACCCTTGAACCTTGTGGATGAGCAGAGTTTTGGTTCCTGGAGCCTTCGAATAACGTCATCCAGAGCTTTGAAAAGGGCTTCATCGAATTCAATTACCCTAACCACATACAAACGAAATGAGTTTATAGTCTTCCCCATCAATCTTATAACAGCATAATCCCCAAGAGAAAATTTTGAGAGATCTTTTTCATTGGATGATTTTTCTTGCAAATCTCCCTTGGAGGATTCTGACTCAGTTTCTTCTGTAGATGACTCTGATTGCTCGTCATGCTTCCTTCCTTTTTTCTGTCCTTTTCTACTGTTTTCACGTCCTGCTGAAGAATTATCATCGCCAGCAGGTATCTCAGGTTGAAAATCAGCGACATCAATGCTCTTTCCGGGTTGAACTGCCACTTTGACTCTTTTCTTCTTTGTTGTAGGTGCGTCCGATGTTCTTAGTTTTTCCATGTAGTTCTTGAAGGTCGCATCCATGGTCTCTGCAGCAGCTTCATTACCTGTACCTTCCACATCCATAGAGCCCCTAGATGAGGGCAGCATCTCGAGTACTTTCTCCCTTTTCAGAGGAGCAATGCCACATTTCTTGAAGCCTGCAATAACATTATCTTCTTTGAGTGACCCACAAGTTTTATGCTATACAAGAAAAATCTGATGAAACTTGAAATTTATAACAGGTCATCAAAAAATGATGTGAAATAGCAAGTTTTAATTGCAGAGCATAGCCTATAGCATTCTTGCATGTTAATGTTTACATTTGCCAGTTGTTCTGAATATTGACTTCAAGTGCTACTTATGTAAGTGCTACATACATGCATTTGTGAACCCAGCACAATTGTATACTGAATACAATTTCATCAAATAACCTACTCTTCCCATCATATCCATCAAGTTCTATTAACTAAATTTAATTACTTTTTTCAGTATTTGACAGTAGGCTATTGTTGAGTAGGTTATGGTAATCTTTTACAGATCAAAATGTTAGGCAACAGATTAGGATAATTCAATGTAGAAAAAGTCAAGAGTGATAATTAATAAATGTGAATTTTAACTCCACATTCAATATACTTAAATAAAAACTTTCTGATTAAATTTGTCAAGTAATTAGTTTAGGCTACCGTGAAAAGAATCACAATGGTTCAGTTCAAAGCCACTAATCGGTGAGTGAACGATGAGATCGGTGAGTGAACGTGGCTCTGAACGATGTACTGTTTTGTCGTTGAACGATGCATAGACTCACATGCAGCGCTTGATTATTTGGAATTGAAATCGGCCATTAAGGGGACAGCCTGGAAGATTATTACATACTAGAGATCTTGAAGATTTTTGTGATCTATACTATTACAAAAAATATATATTATATAATATCTTGCGCTAACATACCTCAATGGAACCTTTTATTTCAAGTAAGAGCTAGCATTGGGAAGGCATAGGTATTGTGCGTTTATACCTCTTCAAGGTCTTTGGTCTAACTGATAAGAAAAAAAATGTCATATCCAGTTCATTCACTGATCAGTCAATCGTACTTTTCCACCGATGGAAAAGAACGTAAATAGAATAGCTGAACATAAACATAAATGGCTGAATATGAGGTTGTTTACAAATGATGGACTCCATTATAATGTATTTGGGAGCATAGAAATGCCGTAAAATGGGGTGAATAGCAACAGTTTTCACATTCTCACCAATACAGCCACTTTGTTTGATGTTAGAAAAATGATTTTAATATCTTAAAAGTTCGGTCTTATACTCTTTTATAAGTTGGATTTCCCAAAAAAAGACCTGTATCATAAATTAAAAAAGTAAAAATAAAAATATGTCTGTTGCGATTCACCTCTCAAATTGGGGTGAATAGTAATACTCATAAGAATTCACTGTTTTTCATGTTTGAAACGACACGGGGTGAATAAAAACACAGTATTCGTTCAATATTGAATTTAAGAGAAAATAAAAAATCAATATGAAGTTAAATTACATTTTTTTGGAATTGTAAGTCGTTGAAAATCTTGTAATCGTCGAAATCACATGGATTAATATAAAGATAACCCTTCCAGATCATCTTCAAATGTTATTTGACCCTTGAACCTTGAGGATGAGCAGAGTTTTGGTTCCTGGAGCCTTCGAATAACGTCATCCAGAGCTTTGAAAAGGGCTTCCTCATCTGTTTCAGAAAATTTTAATCCATGAGTGGATTTCTTATAAAATTTTCCAATATACCCCTTTTCATCGAATTCAATTACCCTAACCACATACAAACGAAATGAGTTTATAGTCTTCCCCATCACTTTTATAACAGCATAATCCCCAAGAGAAAATTTTGAGAGATCTTTTTCATTTGATGATTTTTCTTGCAAATCTCCCTCGGAGGATTCTGACTCAGTTTCTTCTGTAGATGACTCTGATTGCTTGTCATGCTTCCTTCCTTTTTTCTGTCCTTTTCTACTGTTTTCACGTCCTGCTGAAGAATTATCATCGCCAGCAGGTATCTCAGGTTGAAAATCAGCGACATCAATGCTCTTTCCGGGTTGAACTGCCACTTTGACTCTTTTCTTCTTTGTTGTAGGTGCGTCCGATGTTCTTAGTTTATCCATGTAGTTCTTGAAGGTCGCATCCATGGTCTCTGCAGCAGCTTCATTACCTGTACCTTCCACATCCATAGAGCCCCTAGATGAGGGCAGCATCTCGAGTACTTTCTCCCTTATCAGAGGAGCTATGCCACATTTCTTGAAGCCTGCAATAACATTATCTTCTTTGAGTGACCCACAAGTTTTATGCTATACAAGAAAAATCTGATGAAACTTGAAATTTATAACAGGTCATCAAAAAATTATGTGAAATAGCAAGTTTTAATTGCAGAGCGTAGCCTATAGCATTCTTGCATGTTAATGTTTACATTTGCCAGTTGTTCTGAATATTGACTTCAAGTGCTACTTATGTAAGCACTACATACATGCATTTGTGAACCCAGCACAATTGTATACTGAATACAATTTCATCAAATAACCTACTCTTCCCATCATATCCATCAAGTTCTATTAACTAAATTCAATTACTTTTTTCAGTATTTGACAGTAGGCTATTGTTGAGTAGGTTATGGTAATCTTTTACAGATCAAAATGTTAGGCAACAGATTAGGATAATTCAAATGTAGGAAAAGTCAAGAGTGATAATTAATAAATGTGAATTTTAACTCCACATTCAATATACTTAAATAAAAACTTTCTCATTAAATTTGTCAAGAAATTAGTTTAGGCTACCGTGAAAAGAATCACAATGGTTCAGTTCAAAGCCACTAATCGGTGAGTGAACGATGAGATCGGTGAGTGAACGTGGCTCTGAACGATGTACTGTTTTGTCATTGAACAATGCATAGACTCACATGCAGCGCTAGATTATTTGGAATTGAAATCGGCCATTAAGGGGACAGCCTGGAAGATCTATACTATTACAAAAAATATATATTATATAATATCTTGCGCTAAAATACCTCAATGGAACCTTTTATTTCAAGTAAGAGCTAGCATTGGGAAGGCATAGGTATTGTGCGTTTATACCTCTTCAAGGTCTTTGGTCTAACTGATCAGTTAATCATACTTTTCCACCGATGGAAAAGAACGTAAATAGAGTAGCTGAACGTAAACATAAATGGCTGAATATGAGGTTGTTTACAAATGATGGACTCCATTATAATGTATTTGGGAGCAGAGAAATGCCGTAAAATGGGGTGAATAGCAACAGTTTTCACATTTCTCACCAATACAGCCACTTTGTTTGATGTTAGAAAAATGATTTTAATATCTTAAAAGTTCGGTCTTATACTCTTTTATAAGTTGGATTTCCCAAAAAAAGACCTGTATCATAAATTAAAAAAGTAAAAATAAAAATATGTCTGTTGCGATTCACCTCTCAAATTGGGGTGAATAGCAATACTCATAAGAATTCACTGTTTTCCATGTTTGAAACGACACGGGGTGAATAAAAACACACAGTATTCGTTCAATATTGAATTTAAGAGAAAATAAAAAATCAATATGAAGTTAAATTACATTTTTTTGGAATTGTAAGTTGTAGAAAATCTTGTAATCGTCGAAATCACATGGATTAATATAAAGATAACCCTTCCAGATCATCTTCAAATGTTATTTGACCCTTGAACCTTGTGGATGAGCAGAGTTTTGGTTCCTGGAGCCTTCGAATAACGTCATCCAGAGCTTTGAAAAGTGCTTCATCGAATTCAATTACCCTAACCACATACAAACGAAATGAGTTTATAGTCTTCCCCATCACTCTTATAACAGCATAATCCCCAAGAGAAAATTTTGAGAGATCTTTTTCATTGGATGATTTTTCTTGCAAATCTCCCTCGGAGGATTCTGACTCAGTTTCTTCTGTAGATGACTGATTGCTTGTCATGCTTCCTTCCTTTTTTCTGTCCTTTTCTACTGTTTTCACGTCCTGCTGAAGAATTATCATCGCCAGCAGGTATCTCAGGTTGAAAATCAGCGACATCAATGCTCTTTCCGGGTTGAACTGCCACTTTGACTCTTTTCTTCTTTGTTGTAGGTGCGTCCGATGTTCTTAGTTTTTCCATGTAGTTCTTGAAGGTCGCATCCATGGTCTCTGCAGCAGCTTCATTACCTGTACCTTCCACATCCATAGAGCCCCTAGATGAGGGCAGCATCTCGAGTACTTTCTCCCTTTTCAGAGGAGCAATGCCACATTTCTTGAAGCCTGCAATAACATTATCTTCTTTGAGTGACCCATACAGCTCTTTCAGAAGGGGTGGAAATCGATCCTTCTGCAACGAAGACTCTGCTCTCCCTGGGCCTTGTTTCCACTTCAAGAAAATGGATCGCCAAGTTTGTTTTTGGGGATGGAAAAAAGCCACATCCAGTGGTTGGGTGAGGTGGGTAGAGTTGGCTGGAGGGAAGAAATTTTTCAATTATTTTCTTCAGCAACGTGATTGGCAGCTCCGATCTCGAACAGTGATGCAACATAACAAAACATAACTTCCCTGCTAAAGCACAATGAGAACTACATTTTAGAACAAAAATACTCTCTGTTTGTCATACACATCAAAAGTTACAGAGCTACAAAGTATTTTTGAAGTTTTGTTGTCATTCACCCCCCCCCCTGTTGCTATACACCCCATTTTACTAACTATTACTATATGAAGTGGGCTACTTACTTCTAAATCCATTGCAGTTGAGATAATATAATCATTTCATTTTTAATTTTAAATACTGAAGGGCATTAATATTCCAGGCTATAGATTCATCATAAATTAATAAGTAGACTTAAATTATGCTATTAGAACTCTCTTTAAAAATATTAAAAATTAATTGGATTTACAGGTTATGTTAGTCAGACTTGGTTCTTGATTTATATGCAACTATTACTATATGAAGTGGGCTACTTACTTCTAAATCCATTGCAGTTGAAATAATATAATCATTCCATTTTCAATTTTAAATACTGAAGGGCAAAATAGTATTCAAAATGTATCTAAATAGACAAATACTAAGCACCAGCCAAATACTTTTCTCTATGGCTATGGATATGGCTATGCAGAAACAACCTCTGCACCTAGCAGAACTCTTCTCTTGGTAGCCTTTTTTGTAATTGGAGTTTTTTATCATTTCCAAAAGCATTTCCTCAAACGAAACACCTTTTTCGAAATTATTTCTCACTGGTATTGAATCTGTTCTGCTTAGTGCATAACCAAACGGTCAGGCATAGCCCAAATTATGTCCAACCATTTATTCAAAATATCACCGCAATATCTTTCTATGGATAAGATGAGGCACCGAGAAGACAACTATCCCCATATGGGTTTCACCCATAACTAGGTAGATGAAGGGTCATCAAAACCACCTTCAATAAGATAGGCTCAAACAAGTGGGCTACAGGGTCCCTGCTTAGTGCATAACCCAACGGTCAGGCATAGCCCAAATTATGTCTAACCATTTATTCAAAATATCACAAATATCTTTCCATGGATTAGATGGATGGCTTCCTCCTGCCGCGCACCTGTTGCCCATAGATTGTGGGCCACCCCAATCAACTTCCTTTGGCCTTTTGGGCTTTTACTGCAAAGTCAGTCAGTTAGATCATTGAACTTCACAACACAGTCGCCACCATAGAAATTGTAGTCCTTCACCATGTACACTGCACACTCATGTGGTGTATTTATCACATATCAGCATTTTCAGCAGAGGACGATTGGCAGCTGGAGAATCAGCAGACGAGGCCATCTCCTCCTCATCACATTCCACTAGAATCTGACGCTTCTTGAACAAACCCTTAAAAAGTGGCATATTAGATGAAGATGATTTTCTAGTGAATCAGCTGATTCAGCATTATCAGCAGAGGACGATTAGCAGCAGGAGAATTGAGGTGGAGATAATTCAACAAATATCTGAATCGCTTCACTGGCATGAGGTTTGATATGAAGTTATATGTCCTCCCTCTCTTCTCCAGTAGTATTAAGCCTATTGCTAGCTGAATCTACTTCTTCACCAATATTTTCCTCAGGAGCTGGTATTTCCCCTTCCTTCTGAGAGACAAACGTTTGTGATAAACACTTCCATCAAATTTGTCATCTTCATCCTCTATTTCAATTATTTCATGATCTGACCATTTTTTGATACCAACTAAGATTGTGAACGCATGCCTCCTGACCATGTCAAATATTTGAGAACTAGTAGACCAATAGTCTCTAGATCTGGGCAATTTCTTGATCCCCATGAACAAGTTGATTCCATGAAACATTTTCATTCCATCAACAGTGGTGGGAGTAAAATTCTTGCCTTTTTGAGTTGCATACAAATTAGTTTGAAATACTATATAGTCCATTAACTCATCTGTTAATTATTTTGAAAACAGTTTCAATGGTGTGGGGACCAACATGTCTTTTATACATTCAGCAACACCACTCTTTGAATTCCTCTATATTGTCTATAAACCTGGAGTTAGTCTTTTACCAATTACTATTATCTATTATTACTAATAATTGTACTCCCTCTTCCATTTTTAACACAAGCAAGTTTATCAAAACAAATTCTCAAGTGAGTTTTGTTTTGTAGAATTTGAAAATTAATAATTCCTTTTCCTTTTTTTCTCAGTTGTTGGTTTCAGCATACAGAAACTGAATACTATTCGAACATTACTATTAATTACGGATATTATAAATTGTCTCTGGTTCTAGTTTGGCCTTGGTTTCCAGACTTAGCTCTGTAATTTTTTTTTCACATTCTAAGCACACAAGAAAACTTCTCATTTGTCCTCAGATTTTCTAGACCATCAGAAATGTTTTGGACAGAATCACAGAGTCCTGCCACAGTTCTTTTGGCACCTTGAAAACTCTTGTTTAATATTTCAACGAGTTCTATTATTTCTCTTCCCATCAGCAAACCTAGATATGTACTTCCGCTCTCAAACACGTTCAACAAGCCACTGGCCCCTTCATATTGCACCTTGGCAAGAACACCGTGACATCTCAAAAAAGTACATTTTTGGTGAATTGTAATCAAAGTTTCATGAGTCCATAAATTAATTAATATACAACAATCATTCCATATTTCTAGCTCATTCTCTTGAACATCTTTTCTACAATACTTTACATGATTGCTTTTCTTTTTGAAAAATACTTTTATTGATAGTAATTGAGATTTTATGCAAATGGTTATTGATGTCACGTTTTTCCTGCCTGAATACTTGTGACCAGTCTTAGTTGTCACGTCAATTTTCTCAATTCACTACTCATTTGAAGGTGTATCACCATGTTAAAGCTCAACCAAAATTGAAAGAAAACTTCATAAATCTGCTGCAAACAATAAATAGCAAGTATAATGTATTGTAACACTTTGGATATAGCTGTGTAACAATCTAGCAATAGACGAACAATATGTTGAAAAACTCATAAATTGTTGATGGTTTATGAGGGGTATTAAGAACTCAAGTTATCAATCAAAATGTATTGTTTAATAAGTAAATTGCAAAAACAATAATATTGAATCCCTGAACATCACATTAATACATCAAGAATCGAACAATACAAAAAATATAGATTACTGAAGTATGGATCACAATCAATTTCCATAAATTAATTAGAAACAGGCTTTCCTGATTCTGTGCTTCCTGAGATCATCATTGGCTAACAGCTCCACCAGAGACTCATCATAAGGATAGGGATAGTCTTTAGTCTCAGTCTTTTGTCTTAGTCTTAATAAGGCACAGATGTTATGAGCATTCAACTTATCTACTTTATAGATAATAAGTTCAAGTGAAACAAGAACTATCAGTAAAATTTCTTTTAAAAAATGTCCAAAGCTTTTAAGAAAAATTATCATGTTAAAAATAATATATTGGAAAGTACAAAACCTAAAATTATAAAAATGAAAACCTAATAAGTGATATCTTAATACAAAAAATCTCTATAATGTCCAGTTGAATTAGGACTATCAGTTATTTTCTCTCTAAGTGAATTGGAAATAGGCTTTTCTGATTGTCCACATGCTTGCTGAGATCATCATTAGCCAGCTTCTACAGAAACTGAAAAGGATACTCCTACCCGCATTCTCTGTTCATACCCTTGCCAACCCTTTCCTTATACATGGCTAACCATGGTCTGGAGGGATTTTTTACATGCCAAATGTTCATTCCTACATAATAGTTTAAATCAGTCTTCAGTAACTATCAATCAGGAACAAACATTATGAGCTTTCAACTTGAGCTACTTTACTAATATGAGTCAAGTCAATCAAGAACTATCAGTCAAATTTCTTTGGAAAAATGTCCTAAACCTATAACAAACATAATTATTTAAAAAATCCCTCCAGACCATGGTTAGTCATGTATAAGGAAAGGGTTGGCAAGGGTATGAACCGAGAATGCAGGTAGGAGTATC
>NC_052518.1:6697303-6801796 GCF_014356525.2 Nilaparvata lugens
AGTTGAAATTGATGTTGCTTTCCATGATGAAACACTATATAACAGCTTTGTTGTAGTTTAGATACTGTGTTACATTTGTAAATATTTGAAAAACGCTTACTTTTCTTGGTGAAATGAGGTATGCTTTTCACTCCTGAGGAGGAGTAAACTACAGCAAAGTTATTTTGATAGTTATTGGAATTTCAGATAGTAGTTTGTCAGAGAGGCTACAAGTGGACGACCAGCTTACTCTGGACAAAGCTATTGAGAAAGTGAGACTGAGAACGTCAAGAGTTCTATAACAAAAACTTGTTCAAGATTGGAAAAGTTTGATTAAAAAAGGAAGATTCCGACCAAGAAACAGGCTGCGAAATAGAGAAGATAGAAGAGAGAAAAGTAGCATAAGTGGTGATGAACAGTCTAGGAGGAATAAGGCTAGGCGCATACCAGTTAGTCAAGACAAGACATGATCAGACACGTTTAGTCACCATACTTCACATTGTTGCTTATGACGCAACTCACACTGATCAGCCATTGCGATTGGACATGTCTTCATAATCAACAATGTGAAGTATTGTGACTAAACGTGTCTGATCATGTCTTGTCTTGTCTTGACTAACCGGTGTACGCCCAGTCTAAGATGAAGAACGAAGGGGGAAGAATTGCAAGCTATAAAGAAGGGAAGAATGGATGTTTATGTCGGGAGGAGAGAGTGAATCTGAAAATGTGAAAAATGAGGAAACTTGAAGATGAAAGTCGTACACATGGGGAAGAAGATGATTCATTTAAACCGGAAAGTCGAGAACGAAAACAAAAACGAAAAAGGGAAAATTTGATAAACACCGCAGGGCAATACCGTTGAAAATTCTGTCGCATGAGAAGATTTTGTGGACACATACCGAAGAGGTTCGGTGGAGTAATTGGAAGGCTCGACGAAAAAAGAAACATAGTTTCATTCCAGGGTAGAGTGTTGGACAGGAATAGAAGACTGTTCATCTAATTTGTGAGTAAGAAGGATGTAATGTAATGGCTACCTCTGAGGTGGTTGCCTTGGCAACAGATTAAGATATTAGGGTGAATATACCGTTTAAAGTGATAAAGTAAAAATACCTATAGTGAGCTCCACATTATAATGGCAGTGTTTTATTAGCAACTAGTAGGTAGGGTCTATTTTAAAACTGCAAAATGAAAACTTGACATAATAAAAAATTCGAAATTTGAAAATAGGCCTATAACCATCCTCGGTTAATGAAGAATCTTTATGCAAAATTTCAAATCAATCAGTCCAGTAGTTCAGACGTGATAGTATGTGTCAAACATAATTTTCCTACATCACGTACGTGTATGAGCCAGCTCTTTCCATTATTATAGTAAAGATGATGGATAGATGCATGATTTATTAGTATTTTTGAATGACAATAACTTTTGAACGGTTTGAGAAATCGGTGCGGTTTTGATGCGATAGAAAATCAGTTATTTTTATTCGAATAGGATCCCCAATCATACCTATCATCTAGTGTCCCTTTTAAAAGAAATGTTCAGCTGCTTCTATACAACAACTGTAAGCATGACAAATTGAAAACTTGACGCAATGAAATCTTGAAGAACTGAAAATAGGCATAAATAACCATCCTCGGTTAATTAAGAATCTATATGCAAAATTTCAAATTAATCAGTTTAGTATATTTCAGACGTGATGATGCGTCAAACATAATTCCCTATTCCTTACGTGTATAAGCCTGTTCTTCCCTTTATTATAGTATAGAAAACTGAAGAATACTTAATACTTGAAAACCTCACAGAATCATATTGATTTTTCCAATACATCAATAAATTTTTGTTCGATTAGGATCCTCCTCAATTTGAATCAGGCAGCCTTTTGTTTTCCCAATTCCAAACAAAACACCTAAAATACTCGTTTCACTGGGAATTCGTGTCTGATAGTACATTATAACTGAAGAATATAAATTATTACTTATTTTATTGTGATCTATTCATTTTTTTCTTATGAAATTCAATGATAGGCCTACAGCATGAAGACTATGTCCAATTCATTTGACTGGTGGCAAAATTTCACATTAGAAATAATTATTTGATAAAATCCAAGTTCAATTGTAATGAAAACAAATTCCTTCAAAAAATAATTGATAATAATACGTTTCGAGGGGAAAAATTAAGAACAAAAAATGGGAAGCATCGGGATTCAAACCGAGGAACCATCGCTCTGTAAGCTAGCGTTTTACCGTTGCGCTACACGGCTGTTCGAAAATGATAGTCTTGTAACAGTATTATAACCTCCTCATAAGAAAACACACTTTTTGCTGCAACAATGTACCCTATGGAACTTCATGTACGGTAGCATAGATGAATTTGAACATTAATTCTGAAAAATCTAGAAGGAAAATTTAAATTTGGGCTTCCAGGTGCACGAGATTGATATTTTTAGAATCTATGTTCAAAATTTGGAGATCTAAATCATTCCCGTTTTTCCGGTATGCAATCCACAAGTTGACATGTTCTGATGCGAACAAACGAACACACGAACAAACGAACAAACACAACCCTACTCTCTCTCTTATTATATAGAAGATGGTATTGCTATCCTTGTCTATCATTCAACAAAGCGGATAATGCTATCTCTCTCTTGCTTTTCTCTGTTGCCAGATCGTCTTTCAACAATGTGAAATTAATAATTAATTTAAAAATATATTTAATCTTAATTATGAAATTATTGGAAAATTTGATTTCTTGCTCAATAAAATATAATTTATTTTTTTTAACGAGAATGAACAGTTGATATACATCAATTGACAAGACAGAGGATCGGCAACGTTTTCCTCCTATCTTTCTCCACTGTCATTATAACGTGAACCTCACTATAGACTGTCTCTGATATTAGTTTGTTTGTATAAACATTCATTAAAAATAGATTGATATTGACTCGATAACCTCTCTTCACTACACATTTTTATGTAGTAGTTGTTCTATAATACCTGACAGCTCCACATTATTTCTTTAAAAAACACTTTAAAAAATGTTCGGTTAAATGCATAAAGCTCTTAATTACATCAAGAAGTTCCGAATCATTGTCTTTGGGCCGTTTGCACAGTATAGATTGCTAAACTCGATTAAGTTAATCTCAAGGTTCAAACTTGAATCGGTTTTCTCAGTGCATTTACTAATCCAGTTTAAGTTAAACTACTTTAGCGTTAGTTGGTAATAGAATTTCCTTCGACATAATTTTCTGCACGATTTTCATTTAAAAAAATGTTTAAATCAAAACCAAGTAGTAAAAAGAAGGCGCTCATGCCTGTAGCCTCCACGCTTCCACTTGTAGACTCAGCTCTTAACTCTCAGGGAACAAAAGTCACCCAGCTGCATTAAGTGAGGCCTGTAAGCTGGAGAGCAGCTTGAGAGCAGCAAGTGCTCCTCATTGTTGCTGAACGCTGACTGAAACACTGAATAGGATCGCGCCCCGTTTTAAGTTTATCCTTTACTCGCTATTATCATTACGTCCCTCCATCTTTCCGACAAGTCTTTCTGACAATGACGCGATGCTCTTACAGTGACGCATTCAGCTGCAAAGTTTGTCCTTTTGTTTTTATGCTAACCCTTGGCACACGATTCAAAGGTCATGTAAGGAGCTTCATGATTGGCTGAACGGCAAAAGGGCTCCAGAATCTGTGCCTTTGAGAGAAGAGGTGCTGCACACAATTGTTAGGATAGCAAACCTGTCAAACGCTGGAGAGGTGTTGGAAAACCCTTTGTCTCAAGTGAGACCTTGTATCACCTCAAACCGCTTTCATGCAGTAGTCTCGATTATTCGACCTGAACCGGCCGTCAGATAACTCGGAAAATAACACAACCTGCTTTGAAACTTTGAAAATACTAAACTGAATAGCATGTTCTGAATAGAAAACATCATAATGCACTCACGGCCGAGTGATATTTCTAATACATGAATGATATTCATCCATCTAGCGAACACACTACAACTTTTACTAGATTTTACAGCTCCTACAATAGATTATTGAACTTTCCTTCGCTATTATCCTGTGCTTCAGGAAACCCATCGACCCATCTTCCTGGCTAGAATGCCAGAGGCGGAATGCAGCATTTTCTCCCTATGGGAAATGTTCAACGCATGATGGATTTGTCGATAGCGACAATATTCCTATGGGAGAACAGAGATACACAGCTTATTTTCCCTCCTTCTACAATATAACGTAGTAATAATATATATCAACATCACCGTCTCTTGTCAATTTTCTTGAAAGGTCAAGCTTTTTGAATTTCTATTTGAAGTTGAACAGAAGTTTTCTTCTGTTAGCAAAATAATTAAGCGATTCGCTGGAGAAAGATGTACAATATTTTGGAGAGGAGTATAGACTACCCCTACGGAAGTGAATTTTTCAGGGATTAGATTAGATTAGATTTCTTTATTTATGTATGTTACAATATTTACTGGCTTATACACTAATTCACATCAAATGAGGGTAATGCTGATTATTCAAAGAAAGTATAAACAATTAATCAATGAGAATAAAGATTGAATGCAATTAGAATGACGATAGTATAATAATGTGTTTCAACAAATAATTGTCGATTTTCGAAGAAGGATATAAAATATCCTCCCCATTAATACACGACCGGGTTGTGATGGATTAGAGCTGTTGAGAATTATAACTCGAAGTAATGTTCAAATAAGAAACTGTACTTAGTAATTTAAAAACTAGTTGATTTGAATCTTAGAATTATGGGATGAATGAATGAATGAAATTAGAATGAGTAATAGTGAATACAATATTGCATTAATAATTAAAATTAGATAAATGAAACAAATGTTGACTCTTTATCGTCCAGAAAGCCATTCTGAAAGTAGCTCTAAAAAAATCCTCGTTTCTCAACTAACATTCTCTTTGAGGAAAGTGCGGTCCTGACGGTAAGACAGCTCTTCATTAAAAACATTTTAATACATTTATGTTCCAACATGAATATTCTTGGGCCCATTACACATATCAAACGCGGTATGCTGTTAACACTGGTATTACAGCCATACCCCTCCAGAGATCCCTTACACAAACCAATTCCTTCTATACTTCACATGTTCTGTATCGTAACTTGGCTCGTCACTTCCCAAATCACATAGTATTTCAGGACGTCTCGAAATCCTTATTTAAATTGAAATTGAAGAAATTTTCAATACAGCTGGGAGTGGACAATGCAGAAAACATCATCACAACAAATTATGCCTACCTTAATTGATAAATTCGCTGGTGGTGACAACCTGTGTACTGTTCTTGAAATCGGTATGCACCATTACACTAATTAACCTTTTTTTTGAGCTATCCAATAATCCTCTGTACGTAATAATCATATTAAATAGGATTCTGAATGCAGCAAAATTAGTGTTCCCTTTCTCTCTGTAAAACTTATAATATGCAACTCTGGTTTGCGCACAGGCATTTTTTGCCCATGCAGACCATTTTCTAAAGATTTATTTGGCTTAGTGTATTCATGAGGTTTTTTATTTTCTGTTGTTGTTTTATATTGATAAAGAGTACATAAGATTATTACTTTGGATGTAAAGTGCATTTTTTTGAAATAAATATCTTTTGTCTGTCTGTTGTAGGGTGGGCTAGTTTCTGATTGGTCAAATTGCCTGTATATGAACTCCAATTGGCTGATTGGCTGATTTTTCATTTGAATTTAACCGCTTTATCATATAAGAGAATTTATTACTGATAAATATTTCCCTCACTCTTCTCTTATTGGCTGTTGTTATAACAAAGGAATTAGTGCCCTCTTATCTAATCTATTTTTCTATCTTTTCATTGTTTATGATGTCCATATAACCGTCTTACTTGTGCATGGGTAATTGAAATGAGTCCGTTGGTGATTGATCAAAACGTTCATGCTACCGGTGGGATTCGAACCCACTATCAAACAGTGCAAGCAAGTGGAAGGTTGTAACTTTCCAGACCACTAGACCAGCCTGGTCGGCATCATGATGACATAGAAATCGCTGCTCTCCCATTGAATAACATGTGATTGGTTGAATTTTTAAGTTACTCTTCTCCCATTGGCTCTTGTCAAAACATCGAGTTCGCTTCTCTCTGATTGGGTAGCTTGACAACGTTTTCCCATTCCACTCTATTAGTTTCAGTTATAGAAACAAGCTTGCATCTCCCTTATTGGCTAGCTTGTGATTGGTCAAACTCAATCAATCATATCAATCGAATTTCATTTATTCAAGTAGTTGCATACAAAAGACAAGCTTCACAACATTGAATCGTCACAATCAATAATAAACACAGAAAGAACAATAGTGCAAGTAGGAGACGTCAAAGAAAAACACTGCCTTCAGGAGCACCCCCTGGAAGAAATCGATTAATTTCAGTTGATTTAAAGGGAATTTTCATTTTGTAATAATTCTATGACATGTAATTTTCTTCCCTCAAGACATCCACACATTCATCCACTGTGTATGGCGCTCTTTTTAACACAACTTTCCTTATCCTTCCGGTCATCTTTGAAAAGTTGGAAAAGTCTTTAAAATTATGGGGGAGTATATTTATAATTTTTATTGCGCAATAGTGTGGGCCTTTCTCCAGAAGGGTTAGTCCATGTGCCGGATAACCGAGGAGTGAGCCACACTTCCTCGTATTGTAGGAATGATCGAGTAAAACGGATGAGAATGCCCTCCTATTTTTACTAACGTACGTGATGATCTTCAGAAAGTACATGGCTGGCAAAGTTAATATAACCTCTCTCACAAAATAAGGCCTACAGGATGTTCGGGCACTGAGGTTGAAGATTATTCTCAGAGCTCTTTTCTGCCTTCTGAAAATTATCCCAGCTTTTTCCGATGTTCTAAGTCAAAATATATTTTATCTCTTCCAATTTGATTATTTCTTATAAATTGATTCGAATTATCATATGTTCTCTCAGTGACTAGCCTGTGATCAGTTGAATAATCTCCAAACTAACAAAGGCTTACTTTTCACAATATAAACTCCGTAATTTCTTTATTTCATTGGCTAGCTCGTGATAAGTTGAATATTTGTTCATTGGCGCCCATTTTCTCAGTTCTGCCTTTGATTGGTTTGAAAAAAGTTGGATTATTTTACGCAGGTGCAACAATTGGAAATTCACAACCTGCCACATCACTTTATGAGACGTTCTGCTCAAGAAGATTTATTGTAATGAAAACACAAATTTAAATTGTCAACCACTTTTTTATTATACAATATTATAATATACACATTATTGTGTATATTGTACTTTTCATTATGGAAAAGTACCACAACATCACTCACAACACAACTGTAAGATTTATTTTATTATATACCGGGGATGTCACTCCATCTGCACGCTTATTTAAGTACTAGGATCAAACTCACAACTACGATCTCAACTAAGAGCAAATTCTATTCGCTAGCGAGATCCAATGAGGTTCAATTATAGACTTTTTTGAAACAATTTCACAGATGAATTCATTACACCAGGCTTCTTTGCCATAGACTCTGCTTGCTTTTCAGTCAATTTTCTCCGTTTCTTTTCAAGGCAATAATGCCTTCCTCTCCATTTGAAATGGCTAACAGACTTCTAGATTCACTTTATATAACTTCTGAAAATTACTTAAAAACTGTACATATTGTTAATTGGAGTATTGATGAGATTATTGCAAGAGGGAGATACCGTGAGCATGAATATTTCTATGAAAAGAAGGCCTAATAGAAATCAACATTAAAGATCAAGAACTTCCACAAAATAGCCGAAAATGGATATCAGTTATTGAATGTGAATCCACTGGTAGATGACATTTTGCCAAACATTCTCACAAAAAGCAGAACCGGTGGACATTTTTCATTCTCCAGAAAATTGTGAAGAACTATCCTGAGGTAAAGAATATTGATTTCGCTATTCGCATTGCTAAGTATAAATCCAACCATACAATTTTTGTATTCCTAAAAAGCAATTCATGAAGATGATGAAGAGTGATTGAATTCTCCAATGTTCCATTGAAAGCCTCTCTCATTGAAAGCCAGAGTGATGAAAATAGATGAAAAACTCAGGAAAATGACCTCTAAGTAAATTACTGCTTTGAGTGATATAATTTTTAGAGTGAGAGCTAAGATGGAGAGAGGATAGGATGGAAAGTGGAGAGATGAAGAGAGAGGTAAGATGGAGTTGAAAAGATAGTGAATGAATAGGGTTTTTAGAATTGGGTACATCATTGAGAACAATCCACATGTTGTCAATAGTGCAATGATCCTTAATTTGATTGAATGGAACGATCATTGATCTTCCTGGGTGAATGGAGGAGTTCGTAAAAGCTTCAGGAAAATTACCTTTGGGTGAATTACTGATTTGAGTGATATTATTTTTAGAAGAGAGTTGGATGTAAGATGGAGTTGAAAAGATTCAGATTCAGATTCCTTAGATAGTGGATGAATAGGGTTTCTAGAATTGGGTACATCATTAAGAGAATTCCTACATGTTGTCAATAGGGGAATAATCCTTCACTTCAATAGTTGAATCTTCAATGCTCCGTTGGAAGCCTCTTCCAGGGTGAATGTAGAAACAGATGAAACCCTCAGGAAAATGACCTTCATGTAAATTACTGCTCTGAGTGATATTATCTTTAGAAGAGAGGTAATGAAGTATTGAAAAGAGAGTAGGCTTTTTAGAAATGAGTAGTACATCATTGAGAATAATCCTACATGATATCAATAGTGAAATGATCCTTTCACATTAATAGCGATTCTCCCCTCGACTGAACTTCATTTGAAACTGACCTATCCCAGTCACCTCGACCTTGGCCGATTTCTCTTGTTGCTCATACAAAAGCTAACGACTCAGTCTGGCCACCGTAATAACTGTGATTTTGAAGAGATCTCTATTTACTTTTCTGATAGCGAAAATGTGTATCAGCTATTACGTGATGATGGATATTTAGATCGTGTTAGCAGGATTGCGTGCTCAATATTGCCAATTTCCTGACAGCTATGAAAGTAATCATCTACAGATTTGCGGCTGAATGGAAGGAAAACGCCCAAATGCTTATCATAACGTATCGACACCTTCGAAGCTTCGATTTTTAAAACTCGTGCGTTCTGTACAAATACTATGAATTTTTAATATGATAATCCATGCATATGCACCATACATCAATGAGTTGTGATTAAACCTTCTGTTTGGTATCACAGCCTTAGCAATATTGATAAGAAAGTTTGACGATTAAATGGAAACAGCTTGAGTTTGTCAACAACACAGAAAGTTAATGAACGTTTTATGAAAACTCCAAAATATAGATTCGTTCTAATTCAGCAAGAGGTATTTTTGTTTTGTCAGAGAAAAGTGAAGATTTTATTTAATCCAGTATTCTTATTAATAAGGGCCGTTTGCACAGTATCAGTTTAAACTAAATTTCATTTTAAACTGGATTAAATCCATATCAAGCCTCGTTCTTATAGTGTGGTTCATTTTTAGTTTAAGCCACCAGCTGATTGAATTTCAGTTTAAGCTTTGACTGTGCAAACGGCCCTAAGTGGAATACTATTTGTTCTGTATTTATTGTATGTAACTTGATTTATTATTGTTTTAGCAAAATAAACAGATTTGATTGATTGATTGATTGATCGAAGAAAGGCTTTAATCACATTTTTTGGAGTTAAACAAGAACTTTCCCAGAGTATATCCCTAAACATGCTTCGAAACGATCAATCATTGATATCTCAATGATTAATAATTGGTAATCAATTACTCAGGCGCGAAAAACGACGTTAATTCTGCTTAGTCAAACACCGATCCACCTTCCCCTAAGGCAACTTTGATAATCCTTCCTCTTTCCTCAAAAGGCTGAAACAACGTGAATTTTGGAGCTCTCCACTGTTTTAGCTCCATCTAGATGATTGATCATCGCTATCACTGTTATCTTTAAATTAGTGGTAAATAATCGATCATCGATGAATGTTTAAGGTGTGATAAAAATAATTACACTGTAGTAAAATAAAAACAACTCTGAGGGATACGCGGAGCAGAGAAAGTAGGGATACAGCGACAGTGATGTTGCCGTGCTATAGCCAGTGAAAATAGAATGTTACATCCTCTACTCTCTGGCTATAGCGGTCAGCGGTCTGTAGTCTTTGTAGCCATAGTTCAACACTACCACATCTCTCATCATACCTAGTTTCCTCTCTGAAAGCACTGAATCCTCTAAGCTTGTTAAACTTGGTGAACGCGCTTGTTTCTATGAGTGTATTCATCACTTTTTTGCGTTTGGAATACATTTATTCATATGCGTTTCCATCAATGTTTGATCTTGAAGAGGTTTTAGGAGAGGTATCAAAATGCTGTGCTGATTCTTTTCACCAGTGTCCAATGCAATTTTCAAGTGAATTGGCACTTCAAGCGATTAGATATAAATCGTTCATTATCTCTCAGTTAAGAGGGAAGCTTCAACTGTTGACGCGTGTAGGCCTTTTTTTTTTGCAAGCATATTTTTAACTCCTTTGTATGTTTTGATTTTCTTCTCTTTTTTCTCTTTATTATTACTTTTTTTGAGTACTGTACTCAATATTTTTGACGTGTTATATACTACCAAGCTTTGCTTGATTCTGTAGTGTTATATGACGAAACTTAAACTAAACTATACTAAACTCTCTACATAATTTCCATCATTTTCTACATCATCTCAAATTCTAAAACCTTGAAGTGAATACATCAGTTATCAAAATATCTTAATCATGCCTTCATGTGGGAAACAATAATATTTTTATTCAACCTGATTGTAGAAACAGAGATTACTGTAGTTCTAAAGAGCTACATAGTTCAAATCAGCAGGTGAATGAGTCGCTAAATACAAATATGGCAGCGAGAGAAGCATCTTCAAATGGAAACCGATTCCATTCCTTACTTATTCAGCATGGAATCCTGGGGGCTAACCCCCTGGCTAGACGGATACGGCAAGCGAAGCGAGTCTGCCGACTCATGTATTAGGAATATTGACGGTCCAGCATATGAGTATATTGTAATTTTTGTTTAGTTTAAAATATAACTTCACTTGTTGAGCTTGACTTGCTACTTTCACTTTTTGTGTACAGTATTTGAGAAGTTGAAATTGTGGTAATTATTCATATTAAATTAAATAAAAAGACTAAGAAATTATTGTCAAAAACCACAGATTTTATTAAAAGTAGGAAGACCGGTTTTGGTTGTTACACCATTGTCAATCTCCGATGAACTAAAACTAAAATAAACTAAATACAAGAGCAGCAGAATTTATACTAGTAGGCGAGTACTGCTATTGGTCAAGGGCATGAACGCCTGCCATTGGCCCAGCTAGACACTCTCCTCCCACTCAACGGTGCATATAGTAGAATCGCCATGATAACAAAATTTACTTGCAGTACAAAATAAAACCCAAGAAACCAAGTAAAAGATAATAAAACAAATATGTAAATAGAAAAACTATCGACTCATGTATGTTAACAAGGTTAATATAAAACTAAATTCTAAGTGTTGTATTTGTTGAAATGAATCTGGTCATTTAAAACTGAGAATTGTCCTTGATTACTCTTGTTATTTATAAAGGCTGAAAATATTCAAAGATCTGTCTTTGTTATTAACATGCAGAAAATGAACATTCTCCTAAACTGTGAACTTGTGATTATTTGTTATCAAAGTTAGATTCCCAATTTTGTTTATTCCATATTGAATATTATAATATGTAAGAAAAAGAAACCTAATGTATTGACTAACTTTGGTGAATGTATAAGTGTAGAACTCACTACTTACATTACTCCCTGGAACACCCATTGGGTCTTACAGCCAACAAAAGCCATCGGATATTAATAACCAAGAAAACTTCTTTTTATGCCCTTCTTTTATAGCCAACGCACCGAGAAACTTAGACTCGACATAGCAATTAATAGAAATGCATTAAACGTTCCAGAGCTCGAAACACTTGGCAAACGCCATTGAAAATATATAACTTGATAGTATTCAATAAAAACGTCCAAACTGAACCCCTCCAATACAAAGTACAGCGTTCATAATAGAATTTTACAAAAGGCTTCATTTCTATTCGCAAGTTATGTGCAGTTGTGCACTACAGCTTTCCCCCAATAAAATACCATCGCTTGCTCAAATACCAGTTTATTTTAGCATATACCAGGATTGCTCCATAACTTCGATCTTGTTTTTGTTTGCGTTTACTGTACACCCGTTTGTTAGTCCGTTTGGACATTTACTACTCCACTTGAAGCTTTTTCTTGCCTTTGGTTATTTTTGAGGAGTTCCATCCGTATGAATTTTTGCACACATTATTTCTTTTCCACAATGAATATATTATGGAAATTATTCATGTATTGAATAATCACTTATGTCCATTCTCATATTAAGTTTGGACCTGTCAATTTATTCAAAATAATAAGAAAACAAAGATATTGTCGAATTTCACTAAAAATTTATTAAAAACTTTAAAACAGAACCATGGTTTCACGTAGTTAACCAACGCATCATCAGCTGTACTGAGGAATGAGGATACAGAAACATTCTTAACCTAATCTTAGTAGTCTAGAGCTCCTAAATAATTGGGTGGCAATATTTATAACTAAAGTAATGAAAGTAATGAATATTATACATAATATTAAAATATATACACCTTTTTAATTATTTTCTAGGTAAAATTAAATAATTTTCTTTCAATAAAAGGGATGATTTTTTTTTGACCACTCTATACAGCTGGTCTGTTACTCTGTCTCTGACTTGGAGACTGTCTATCATGTCTTTGGCATTTGGCTTGACAAACTATAGGCTATTTGAGAAAAAATTTACTTGAAAGGTTATATTTCAAACCTTTCAAAAATTACAGCAAAATAAAGTTTAACACAAATTTCAATGATAATAATGAGTTGAATTCCAATGTCCTAAATTCAATACAACAGTCCCATAATGGATATATTATATTATGTACCAGAAAACCCTGAGAAGTTCTAAATTTATTCAAAGTTCTCTGTGTTTTCACCAAAATAATAATAATAAATAGTTTTATTTCCATTTTTGCATAATACTAATTTAGAAAAGTCAATGAATACTAGTCAATTACAAATTGAAATTTAACATAAAAAAACTTATTACAGATATCAGACTGTACACAGTATCACGTATGTGAAAATACAGAGATAAACAGCTAAAAACACAACAATGTCTCAAGTTCTATTGAAATAAGTCACTTAAAACAAAAATGAAATATAACTAAGACATAATTAAAGCTCTGTCAAGCTGTAGAGACATTTCTCTAACAAGCAGTCTTTAATCTTGAACTGGAATTTCTTTCCCTTTATAGATTTCAGATTTCGTGGTAACTTATTATGCAATATCACACCATTAACCATAGGATCTCTCTCGGTGACTTTTTTGTTTACCCTTGTTCTCTTTAAATTCAAATTACAGTTGGTTTCGCACCCTTCCACATGCCTTACCAACATTTTAATTATATATACATATAATGCATAGACTGTTAACACTTTTTTCTTTGAAAATAGGTACACTAGAGACGGTAAATTTTACTCCAAATGCAAATTTCAGTGCACGCTTCTGCGTCAATCGTCAATCTGAAAATTAATAAACGCAATCCTAATGAATAAAACTTATTGTTATCAACTCCACTCTGCTTTGAATCATTATTTTTATCATCTCATAAAGAAGATAACAAACAGAGGTGATCGATTAAGAGATTCTTCCAAGACATTTTTTTTAATTTTCCATTCTCCAACCAAAATTGAATCATTGATACTCACGTATTTCATTATATTTAAGATATTGCTATTTTCTAGAACTAATAAGGATCTTAAGACATTCTGGATATCTAATTTTCTTTTAATTGAGATTTCGCAGAGAAAATATGTCAATGTTTTTCCAGATAATAACAGATTTTTCTTATTTTCAAACAGGCAATGGTTACATTGAAGGCACAGAACTTGATGGCTTCTTGAGGGAGTTTGTATCCAGCGCCAATGCAGCTGATGTGGGTCCAGAGGTGAGCTTCCAAATCATCAAAAATATTGATAATGATAGCCTATAATCAACTTTGATTATAATATGCAAAAATAATATAATCAATTTACAACTCTTCATCATTTAATTTTAGCACAACAACTTATCACTTGAACATACATTTCATTTTCACTGTTCTCATTCCATCAAATGACTTTGTCCCATTCAATGACACCATACTGTTTGCGGATGATACAACAGAGGAAATACAAGTTGCCAAATTATGGCAAGAAATGAACCCCATACCCAAGAGGCAAAGGGATGGTTCCTGATAAACAGGCTCAAACTCAAGGAGGACAAATCTCAAACATTGATCTGTTCCGTGAAAAATGGAAACACGAACAGTGCCACTGAACCGGTGAAGCTATTGGGTTTTTGGCTTGATGGAAAATTGAAGTGAAGCAGAAACATCACACAGACTTCTGTCAAACTCTCAAGGGTACAACATCTCTTCAAAAAATTGAGATATGTTGTCACCTTGGAATATCTATTAACTGCTTACTACTCACTGTTCCACAGCCACATAATATACAGAGTGAGTGAAAAGTCCGTGAACATCTTAATATCTCATACACAAAGTTTATTTGACGGTGGGTGTGATTGGGGATCCTATCCAAATTGAAAATACTACTTTACTATGACTTCAAAAATCCGCCATATTAAATGCAACTTTTTTTTAAATAGGAAGATGGTCATGCGATACATGATTTCGATACGAAATCTCATGATAAAAAAATGGCGAAAACCACATATCGATATCTCAAACCGTTCAGAAGATATTCACATTATTAATCAATATCATGCATATCAGAAAAGAGATACATAAGTGGTATTGATTAATAATCTGAATATCTTCTGAACGGTTTGAGATATCGATGTGCGGTTTCCACCATTCATTATTTTTTCTTGAAATTTCGTATTGACATCATGCATCGCATGACAACCTTTCCATTTAAAAGAATAAAGTTGCATTCAATATGGCGGACCAGATTTTTGAAGTCATAGTAAAGTAGTATTTTCAATTTGAGAGGGAACCCCAATCACACTCACCTTGGAATCACACTCTTTTATGAGATACTAAGCCATTTTCATACTTTTTTCTCTCCTTTCTGCTCTGAATAGTATTGATTAATAATGTGAATATCTTCTGAACGGTTTGAGATATCGATGTTCGGTTTTCACCATTCATTTTTCTTGAAATTTCGTATCGAAATCATGTATCGTATGACCACCTTCCTATTTAAAAAAATAAAGTTGTATTCAATATGGCGGATCCAAGATGGCCGACCAGATTTTTTTAAGTCATAGTAAAGTAGTATTTCCAATTTGAGTAGCATCCCCAACCACACCCACTATCAAATTAGCTTTGTGTATGAGATATTAAGCCGTTCTCGGACTTTTCACCCACCCTGTATGGTATTCTGCTCTGGGAACATGCTTCAGCTAGTTCATAGGTTTTACTGTTAGATAAAAGGCTCATCAAAATCATCACCTTCTCTGACGCCTGGAACACTGTAAGCCACTGTTCAAAAAATTGAGAATACTGACCATACTCAGCCACACTCGAGGTGCAAATGACCTGGACATACCACGCACTAGATTGACTGGGACTCGAAAAAGTTTCCACGTATATGCAGTAAAGCTGTTCAATCTACTCCCAGAACATGTAAAAGATGCTGAAACCATAAATTTCAAACTCATGTTAAAATATCATTATAATAGAACGACCCATCTACTCTCTGGCAGAACTGGTGGATGAGTCCTTATTTTGAATACGAACTACTGCAATTTTAGAGCCTGATGGGAAATACCCCGCTGACGAAGTCCATCTGGTTTTCTCCAGTCAACGATGAAGAATTCAAGTATCAAGTAAGTAAATCGTATCATAGGGAAAAAAATAACGTAAGTAGATATCCCATGGTATAGGGCGTTTATGTCGCAACTTTTACTGTTATCTCAAGTCGATCACTGTCGATTATTGGAGATTTTTACTGTTTTGGCCGGGTGAGAGTGTACGAATGGCACAATATGAGAGACTACCAGCGTCACATAGCTTCACAGTAAAGAAATACGTGGACTATCGGCTTGAGATAACAGTAAAAGTTGCGACATAAACGCCCTATACCATGGGATATCTACTTACGCTATTGGTTTCTCTATGGTAGTATCATCTTTATGGCATTATTTTGTACTCCACCTCCATTCAGCATAATGGGTTCGATTACTGTTCCATAAACTTATACTTTATTCAGCTCTATTTTTGTATGTAACAGTCTTCAATATTGCTTGATATGTATGTGTCACATCCATTATTTAATCTGTTGTACTATACCCAAGTAGATTTCTTATGAGATAGGTATAGGGATCAGCAGTTGAAACGTTAGTGCTTCCGTGTTAGAAGATGTGGTGTAAAGATGAGATGATCAGAGACTGAGAGCCTAGCTTTGAATATGGAAATATCTCACTTTAGTCCAGGCAATGAATGCTCAAAAAAGGGTATAGAGGGAAACGTTTGGAAGACAATTTTTGAAACAAGGCTCTACAAATCTACGGTGAGGATTCATTTTCACGATGCATTGTTGGAGAATTGTAAGCCCTGAAACATAAAAAAATAGGATTAAAAGCTTTTATTTTACACTTTTAAAACTCGAAAACTGTTTGAGATATCACAAATCACCACAGAACAAATATTGTAGAGAATTTATTAAACTTCATTTCTGAATAGTTAGTAATGTCGGTTGAACGCATTCTTCTCAAGATATGAGCGTGTAAGCAAAACATTGAAAAATGCAACTATTAAACCACCCTCATCCCTTTAGCACAAGGGGTAGGGATGGGGACTTTTGATATGTTCACCCCCTAACTTTTCCCAACAAAGCTGCAAATTCAAAAATTGTGTTCTAAACATTCTCTCCAAATTCCTTAGTAAATTGGTCTATTTTTGCATAACTGAAGATATCACACTCAACACTGAAGCTGCTGCAACAGTCGTGGGGATGTGCGTAAACTTGTAATCAAGTTGAAGAGAATTCGATGCTCTATAAGCTTATGATCAGCATGGATTTTTCCCATCGATATTTAAAAAGCTATAAGAGCAAAAATGGCAGAAAATTGAAGGAAAATGTGTTTTTTTCAAAAATGTCACATCTTTTAGAGCGGATATCTCGAAAAGTGAAAAAGATATAGAAAAAGTTGTGAGATCAAAATTGTAGGGAATTATGTAAGCTTTAATTTTTTATGTGATAGTCATGTCTGTAAAATGCATAATTTTCGAGTTATATGCGAGAAACCAAAAATTGGTACCTTTGAACCACCCCATCCCCTTAACACAGTGGGTAGGGGTGGGGACTTTTGATATGTATACCTCCTCACTACCCTTAACAGAACTGCGGGGTCAAAAATTGTCTTCCAAACTTTTCCCTCTATAACACTTCGTTGACTGGGCTACTTTGAATGAATCAATTATAAAAATTATTTGATATAAAATCCAACGCTATCGCTTGCATGGAGTAGATGTGTACTTCACACGGGGAACTTCTGCCACCAGAGATCGCATAATTTGATTCTCCTGCCAACTTCTGATCCCCTATAGGGCACGCCATGAGTTATCTGACTGTTGGTAGTTCAAATCAGTCGTCCACGTAGCTCTGTTAGTTCAAGCTATGAAGCACTCGTCTGGCTGTACACATACATAAATTTCCCAAGCGCTAGTTCAGAAAGTTTCACTGAGTCCTAACAGGTGGTGCTAACAAAAGCTCGAAATTCTGCACCGACTCACAAACATGACGGCCAACTTTCTATTCCTATTAACTCATTCTACGGTTGAACACCTCCCTATCCACAATGTGTTTCTAAATGAGTGAGCCGATTTTCAATAAATCTATTAATTATACTAAAACAATAACCGACTTCACAAAAACACGTGAAGGTCTAAGTTTTAAGTCGGATTTTCTTTTGTCTGTCTCTATGTATGTAACGCAATTACGGCCAAACGCGTTGATAGAATTCTATGAGATTTGGCAGAAATATTCCTTTTTCAACTTCCCGTCAATGTATACACAAAGTTTTTGAAATTTTACATTTTAAGGATAGTATAAAAGATAAGAAGTTCCTCTATACTCCGAAATCACTATATTATTATAATGTACTCTGAAGATAGGATTAATCAGACTATAGAATTATTCATAATCAATCAGCTGACAAGTGATTACACAGATGTCTGGAGAAGCCAGTATATTTCTGTATTTCTATGGTCGATAATTTCAATCAAAGACCTTAAAGAGGTATGCATCTTTAAGGTCTTTGGTTTCAATATTTTGTTTTGCAGTCATGGTATTATTATGCGTGTCCTTCAGTATCAATATTCTCACATTTGAAAAAAACTAATTTAATAGGTGATTAAAAATAAACAAATGAACTACTGAAATTATAATATTTTTGATTGTAAAAAATAATTTTCATCAGATTATCACGGGACTGGATGAATTATAACGTATGGAATACAAATTCAAACGTGAACTGAGTTTGTCACCATTTAAAACAGGTGACATCAGGTACTCGTGGATGAGAATACTGCGTGAGGTCTACTGTTCACAGAACAGTTCCCAATTCATAGACTCTCTCTGCTTGAAAAAGGGCCGTATTACTCAGGATTGAAGTTTTATAACTGTATTCCAGAGGATATTAGGTTGTGTGGTGGTTATAAAGTGTTTTTATCTAAGATAACCAGGACATTGGTAGAAGCATGTCCCTATACAATAGAGGAGTGCTGCAACGCATTCTCAGGATCCCGATCCTGAACTTGACATGTTGCATGCCACTTGAGCCTTGCTCAAAAATGTGTGGCTTTACGCAACTAAATTGTAATAATAATAATAATAACTACTAGTAAATGTTCAATAATTATGATATAATATCATTGAATGCAAATATGAATTTCAAACTTGCTTTTCATCTCAAAGTGTTCGTAAGGTTAGTATCATCTTCATTATTATAATCATCATAATCATACATCATGGACCAGGCTTGTAAAGCCTGTTCCCGTTTCCACCGCTTCCTTGGTCTTTTGATGCCTCTTTTTCCATCCAACTGCAACTTCCAAGCTTGTAGTGGAAGACGCGTTGGTGACAGACGACACAAGTCATTTGTCCACTTCAATCTGTATTGTTTTATAATTTCTGCTAGTGGATGCACATTGTTCTCACTAAGGATTGTTTCATTTTTTATGTGATCTCATCTTGAGTATCCTTGAATGCTGCGCAGAAACCTCATCTCGATGCTATTGGATTCGTGAGTCATCATTCTTGATCTTTGTCCATACCTATCTACCGTATGTGTATGCCATTAAAGGAATAGCCATAAAGAATAAAATATATATTAAACTCAGTAATATTCTTGTTGTGACATGACCGATATTAAAATAAAAAGACGAAGTGCCGGTTGCACAAAAGCCGGTTAAATTTTAACGTGATTAATTCCATGAGAACCAATCAGAGAAGCCGTCTTTTCAAAAACGCCTTCTATGAATTGGTCTCGTAAACTTAATCCCGGTTAAAATTTAACCAGCTTTTGTGCAACCGGGCCTGAGAGATCGTCAAAAACCACAGATTTGATTAAAAGTAGGAAGACCGGTTTTGGTTGTTTCACCATTGTTAATCTCTGATAATCTAATACTAAATGAAAGAGCAGCAGAATTTATACTATTAGGCGAGTACTGCTATTGGTCAGGGCATGAACGCCTGCCATTGGCCTAGCTAGACACTCTCCTCCCACTTAACGTTGCACATAATAGAAACGTCACAAAATGGTGGTTTTAGCAACTGACTCGCCATGATAACAAAATTTACTTGCAGTACAAAATAAAACAATTAAAATATATTAATTAGGACGATATTAATTAGAATTGAGTAATATGTATTTGACTATTATTATATAATGTAATATTGAACTATTTTCATTGCATGGCATCAATTTATCAGAATAAATAATAATTTGGAATCGGGTCATCCATTTAGGAACACTGCATTTTTCTATATTCTTAAAATACATTAACAACGTTTTAATATTTCTCCACCTTCTCCATTGTCTTCCAACCCACCATTCTTTGCTTACTCTGTTACTCTTCCTCTCTCACACACTCTCTCTCTCTCTCTCTTTCCTTTTGTCTCTTCTCTCTAATCCTTCTCGATACTGTATCGCACCACTAGTTCCATTATCAACATTAATGGATTTTTGACATCAAGCCCCATTCATTTCGCTTCCATTTTATCAGATTATACTGTCACCAGTTGATATAGATCTTCTCTGTTTCTGAAACAATGTCATCAGTGTGATCATAATTCCAAAGTCCTTTCAACATGTTCTGTGTCACCCTTTTATACTTTGACACGTCTTGTTTATGAGTCTAAGTTCTGTTTAATACACCAATCTCAGTCATCATTCAACATACATATCATAGAATTTATACCGCTTTACTGGCAATCTTCAAACTATAATTTGAGTATAAAATATGTGAAATCACTACTGCTGAACAGTATCGTTGGTATTCGATTTGTATAATCTGCATATTATAATCATATTATTTTGATCGGAAAAAACGTTGACGAGAAATAGTTTCGTTGCTCGACCAATATTATACAAACTATATTGATCCATGTGAATTGTATTGAATTAAATTGGAAGTAGAAACGTGAAATCAATAATTATATTGTTCAATGTAGTTGGTCAAGCATTTTAGTTTTGATGTTCACGCTATGAACGTGTGATTCATCACGTTCATAAGCAGAGTATGTCATGATTTTACTCCATGCTCGAAATTAACATACCCCAATTTAATACGAAACATGGTGAGTTTGTTCTGAAGCTACCAGGACTATCTTGAATCGAATACTCCCACCGGTATCAAAAACAGAAATGAAAATAAAACTTTACAAATTGAAGTGCACACGTACATAAGACATGTTATGAAAATATGGTGCCTTATAGAGCAATTAGCGAAATTTTATACATGACTTTTTAATTGAATACTCCCGCCGGTATCAAAAACAGAAATCAAAATAAAACTTTACAAATTGAAGTGTACCCGTACATAATCCATGTTATGAAAATATGGTGCCTTATGGATCAATTAGTGAAATTTAATGCATGAACTGAAGGAGGCTTTATATAGGCTAAGAGGCCATGATACGAGCACAAATGTTGATCAAACGGGTCACCCTGACAACTAGTGGGTTGAACTCAATTATAAACTGTTGCGTGATGGAACTAACGCAGATTGAAATTGGATAACTAAGTTTCCTCTTCAAAGCGTTGTGGTGTATGTACGGTTTCAACTCGACAGCTGAGAGTATACATGTAGGCTCCTATCTAATTAATTGTTGATTGATTGGAGAGATACATGTGTATCAAAGTGCATAAGCACATCAAAAGTGCATCAAAAACTCATAGAAATCACATGAAAAGTACAAGAATGTTGAGAAAGTACTTGGTCTGGTTATGTTAGCTTTTCAATTATAAGATTAACAAATAATTACGTTGACCCATCTGTAGTATGAATAGAAATAATCTACATGAAACCACAAACTCATAGAAATATTGTGTGTATGTGAAGGATATAAAATAGTTTGTATGCATCTGAGTTTGTCTGATAGATCTATTCAGACCAGATAGTTAGTTTTCATTTGATGCAGTTGATACGAGCTGTATGTTTATTCAATACTCTTAGTACCGGTTGCACAACAGCCGGTTAAATTTTAACCGTGATTAATTCCACGAGAACCAATCAGAGAAGCCGTCTTTTCAAAAACGTCTTCTCTGATTGGTTCTCGTGAAATTAATCACGGTTAAAATTTATCCGGCTGTTGTGCAACCGGCACTTAGCATATTAATACTTGTAGAATGTCAATTACTTTTAGGAATTTTATTCGTATCTTATCTTTGGAGGAGTAAGTATAAAATGATAAATTTCAGAATTATGGTTTTCTTGTGAACAATCTCACCGATTTTTCAGTGTATTTCCTATTTTTGTCTGTCTTGATTTTCAATTTTTGATGTTTTGTGCATATACAACTCTTGTGCATGGATGAAACTCTATACACTTCCTTCTATCTATAATAAGTACTGGTTTATTGATATAATAATCAGTACAACCTCTAATCTTCAAGAATAATTTTGTTATCCAACTTTGATACTATATTCTATATCAGTAATTACTGATTCCATCAGATTGATCGGTCAATACCACAGATAATAATCAATTTTCAAGTGGTCCACAAATAATTGTTAAAGAAATGTGATCATAATTAAATGCTATTTCTTATTAGAAAGTTACGGTCCACTGCTTACCAAATTTCTATAACCACGGAGTAAAGAAATGGAGTGAGAAGTCCTTCTATATTGTGTGCAGTAATTTTCTGGTACGCCCAAGTATTCCAAATATGATCATCAGAGCTCTTAACCGCGAACCGTGTCTATTCTCGGCCAATCACAGTCGAGCTCAACCTTCCTTGGTCAACAGGTAACGGCCAATTGTAGAGCTTCACCCATTCTATACATTCTTGCTTAAAGTGTATGCTTTCAGTTTTACCAGATATTGATAATGGGGTATCAACTGAAACTTATATCTTGAAATGTTGTATTAAATTAGTAGTTTTGACAAAATTTTAAGTCGTTTTGATCGATTTGGATATCTACGTTAATATCACCCTTACAATAGCACAGGAACTACAAATTATTCACTGGCAGACTTTGAGTTTCATCATAGTTGTTGTAGCAATCGAAACTAATTTCATGTTTCTCGTTATTCCAAACAAGACGTCGTGACCAGAAGTTCAAATTCAAACTTATTCTTTACATTACATATAACAGAACAGCTCATTCTTGTATCATCAATACAATCATGGAAATCATCAGTTAAAGCACGGAAGAAGGAAACCAGTAGTGTTATCTACTCCGTGGTTGAAGTATAGAAGTTTTCCTATCGGGCGCAGCCGGCCTCAGAGGCCAACCAACAATATAATTTCCCTCTTCACTTCATACAGGCGGCCGAGCGCCCCACTACTCCATTTTTTCGTCTAAATCTATCAACCTCACAACATGCCAGCCTCAGTCAGTCGCCAACTTTTGCATAGTTTGTGTTATTTCAACATGGCTTCACAGGCCACATGCGCCTGATTATGTCATAAACACAAGATGCTATCCAATGTTTATTTTTTATGCCTTCCTGAATGTTGAATGTTGTGCATCAATGCACAAGTGATCTTGATTGGAAATCAACTTGAACCTCAGAAAAGGAGAATATATCTAAAAACTTTGTCTCATCAGCTTGTGATGGGACAATAATTAGCCCGGCGAACGGGACAAGGTTTTTGCCCAATGAACTTGAAATACTAAATGACCAACAATACCTCCCAAAAGGAGAAAGTGTGGAGTATGTGTGACTGAAACAGGATTCAGGAGAATGACAAATTGGAAAAAATTACAGATTAGGATGACAAATTAGGCCACTGTGTCAAACCTGTTTGACTGCAGCTAATTTGAGAGCCTCAATATCACAATGACTAATTATTGAAGATCAGTTCCAATAATTTCAACAAATAGCCTAAATTGCTAAAAAAATATTTTCTTCTTTTACAATTGATCATTTTCATTTTTAAGTTTAACCATACTAGTAGTGTTCAAAAAATCAATTTTTTGTAATATGTTTGGTATAATTACTTAGAATAGATCCTACCAATCATTACCCTATTAGTATTTTGAATTATAATTGATCTAGTGTGAAGTCGTGGTTAGAATATGAAGGATGCCTCTCAGGCCGGGTGCGCCCGATTTGGGTTCGGCCATAGGTGCGCCTGACGGAGGGCTAATGAATAAATTTGACAAAAATAAATATGACTTCCACCCTGCTCTGTCAGTTATCAGTGACAATGGCCCATATGAATAAATCCAGAGCAAATGCTCATGAGCATGAGCATGGAGCATAAGGTTTTGCTCATGAGCATTAGGTAGAAGCATTAGCATTTGCTCATTTTTATATGAATAAGCTTTACCTTATACTCTTACCTTATGCTCCTAAACTCTGGAGCAAATGCTCACGTATTTTAAAGATTTTTCATCAGCTGTTTCGCCTTTGTGGCCTTACTTTGTTTTTATAGCTCAAGTAAGCGCTAAATATGCAAGTATAGAGACCGCTTGTGTTTGGTTGTGTGCTCTGTCAGCTGTTCTCTATCCATGAATTGAGTTTCAGGTTAGTTGAGTTCTGAATTTTTTGAAATAATAGCGTGGAAAAATGTCATCTCTATAATAATCTTCAGCATAATCTTTTAATCTCAATAGCCTTCTTATAATCGTCTACACTCTCATCTTCTTAAATGCCTATTTCCTATTCTGTGATGGCTATCTTTATATCGGATAGGTATCTTTTGTATTTATTCTTTTATAGGAATAATGGTGATATATATCATGGTTGAATCTAAAAAGAGTTTTATAGTTCTCAACTATTGGTTGTGATTGTATCTGGTATAGTTTCCTCTTCCTCATACGAATTAGTTGAGCTACTTTACTATGAGTAAAAGGTGAAAAGCTGCTCTAGACTAGACTCACCTTTTATGAAGCATTTGCTTCAAAAGTTGAGCAAATGCTCTACTTTATTCACACAATTTTGAGTATAAGCTTTTACTTTTGAGCAAATGCTCAAACTATTTTTTTGGTGAGCATGAGCAAAAGGTTTTGCTCACGTTTATTCATAGAAAATGAAGCAAATGCTCCATATTTTAGAAGTATAAGCAAATGCTCAACTTTATTCATATGGCTCATTGTCATATACATTGACAATGAACATGATAATGATAATGAACACGGTAAAATAATAATTGAAGTAAATAATTATAAAACAGAGTACATAAAATAGAACAGTCATTCGTATGTTTGATCTTAATTCTGAATATGTTGGGTGTTCCTGAAGAAACTGCATGGAATAATCTGTTTTACAGTAACAGTTCTATAGATCTGCTAAAAAGTGTTTGAAATCTCGGTTAGTGTAAATCGTGCAGTCATTTAGCTAATTTGTTATTTCGCATACATTATATATGAACCGTCACATACCGTAGGTGTGAGAAACTAGTCAATTATAATTGTTACATTTTATGACCTTTTGTGTAGTAGGGCCAATCAGCAGATGGGGTTTATCCTGAGAACATGTTCACCTTTCAATGATGTATCACCCATAATATTTCTGTATAAATCTCTTGTCCGAAGTATTCTTGAGTATGCGTCTGAAATTTGGAACCCTTATTGTAATGATCAAGTACTACTTTTGGAGCGTTTACAAAATAATTTTTTAAGGTACATTTACTTCAGGAAATTCAATTTCAATTGTCAGTTTGACTTTCCCTCTGACACTCTGAGAAATATGTTTCAATTGATAAATAAATAAATAATTGTTACATTTTATGACCTTTCACATAGCGTGGAAGTAAGAAACCAATTAGCTACAGTGTTATGTAGCTATAAATTAATATAAGAGCTACTAATCTTCATACAATCTGATAATGCATGTGGTGATAACACGATTGAGGGTAGTTAACATGTCTATTAGACAATGTGAGAATGGATTATGAAGGGATGGATGTATAGCGTACAGCGCTGTAAGCTGTAGCGGCTAAGTGCATGAATGAATGTAGCTTGTAGCCAGTGAGTGTCGTATTTGCTTGCAACTTGTCGCTTCAGGCATCCCAGACTCTATCGATTTGCAGCTCCCTCTAATCTCCATCTCCATCCCCGACTTTCCATCTCAATTATCCACCATTTCCCCATCCTAACCTAGCTTGTTGCGCTGTAGTCCAGGCTTCATTCATGAGCGAAACACCGCCACAACGGTATTTCATCCCTCCTATCCATTCACGTAAATGCTTCAACCATTTAGGGCTGAGTACTTGACTTGGGAGTCATAAATCTTTTACGACCTTGCTCTAGCGACTTTCAAGCTGTTGAAATATTTATTTAGCCTGCGAGAAAATGATTTGTTATCGTGTTAATTGAATAAGAGAGGGGAGATTTTTTCCAACATTGAGCGCTTTTCGAATCAAATGTTGATTTCAAAATTATTTCTTATTTTTACAATGAACTACTACATAGAGAACAAACCTCAATTGAATTTCAATCATCTGAAAAAATCTCAATGGGGGCATAGAAGAACGGTCAAGGGAGAACAGTTCCTATTTAGCTGGGTTCTACCTAAAATTTGAATCTCTTCCAGAATTTATTAATAATTTGTTAATAATTCGATTACTTCAGAGAAAAATTTACATCAAACAGAAACACAACTGAAGAGAGAATATTTTACATCAATGAGATGAATGAAAGAAATCTGGTTCATCAATTTTCAATCACTTCAGAGATAACTCCTAGGATATTTTCTTCATTAATGGAGGTCCTTTAGGATCCATGGGAGAGGAGAGGATCCATGAGGATAAACCTTTCGCATTAACTTCCTCAATAACTTGAATATCTCTACAACCTTAATCACGTTTAGAAATTTGAATTAAGTTTAAGAAACTCTATTTTCAATACTTGATAAATTGTCAATCAATATGGAGAGAAATTATTTTAATTTTTTTCTCGAGTTGGATAATTCAAAGAAACGATCTTTCATAGATTATCATTCACTTGAGACGATAATGTTTTTCCATGAATTGTTGATAGATATCGTCAAGTCAACATGTCAAAGTCAACAAGATCATCCTTTGATCGGAAGAATTTGCGGCATGAAAGAAAGTGATAAAATTATCTTTAACGAGCTGACACTCATTTTTATAACGTGTTGATAACTTATGAACTCTCAATCGCATCCTCAGTGATATCCATCATAGATGGCCATAACTCAGATTTCATCTGGACTGGATGCGATTATGTTTCCGGTGGTAAATTTATGTCCCAGTTTCGTTTTTCCCTTGAGCCCCAATTATTGGAAGAGAGTAAACGTTGAATCTATCATAATCGAAGTGATGAAACTCAAATTGATCATAAAATCTTTCAACGTTGATCAAGTGCAATTGGTAATAAACTGAGACTCCGCTTAATTGCACATGCACTTAGAGAACGTGTTTAATTGAACATAACTGAGAAGTCGTAGAATTGATCATTAAATTTAGTAAGTTAAGGTTGAACATGGATCATGACTTTATGTATAAATAATGTTCAGCTTGAATCTGTTCTCAAAATGATTCAACTTTATACTGATCATCATAATTATTTCATCAACTGAGTTGATATGAAAATAACTGAATGTATGTTTTCTGCAAGTTAAATCAAGAAATCGGTATTGATCTCAAAGGTGCGTACAGACTCATGCGCCACGAACACGCGCATTTCGCTTTTCATCAGTTGATGCAACTGTTTATGTACAAATACAGATATAAAAAAATGGCATCAACTGATGGAAAGTTAAATTCGCGTGTTCGTGGCGCTTCAGATACTGTTGTTTGTGAGATGTATGCCCGGTTGCAGAGTCGTTACATAAAATCAAACATAGCTATGTGAGACATAGTTTAAAATCATTGACATAAATGGTTGGTCGTTGCACAGTCGTTTGCCGAAGCCCATTTAGCTATATCTCGAATTAGCATCACACATAAGTCACACTGCAGCTCTATTCACTTTTTTCCGTACATGCTTCTATCCAACCAATGTCTTGGCATCGGGCAAAGTTTCAATCGACATCACTGTTAACAGACCTAAAAGACCTCACATAAAATTGATAAACAATATGGCGAATCTTGGCTTTTGGCGTGATTTCTCACCATATTTAGCGATTTGGAGGTTATAAACAACTTAAAAAACATAGGGAGAGAAAAAAATTACTTATATACAGATGGTTTTTCGTGAACATCTTTCAAAAAAAGCTATCACAACCTCTAAAATGCATTTGGTGGGAGTAGCAGTAGATATTGGATTTAACAGCACGACTTCGGGCCCATAACTTAATTGACCGTTTTTAGCTATTGGAGACATAAATAAGCTCTTTCTGACGACTGTGCAACGAAATGATGTGTCTAATTGGGCGTTTTTAGTTTTATGGGAGCTATAGTTTACTTTGACATCTGTGCAACGAAAAGTGGAGTTATGGCTTCATAAATAAGTTAAATGCCTGATTTTAAATTCATGTGACGACTCTGCAACCGGGCAGTAGAGATATTTATTCATAATGATACACTAGAATATCGTCATTGGTGTTGGAACATTTATGTAATTTTTCAATAAATTTGTGATATTTCTAGACAACATTCCAGTGTTTCATTATCAGATGAAGATGTGCTGAAGATGAAGATGGATAGGAGAAAATGAAGATGAAGATGAATAGGAGAAAATGAAGATGAAGATAGCTAAAGATGAACCTTTCCTTATGAGATCCCGGGGATATTTTCCCCTTGTGACCTTCTCTCACGGTCGTGGGTTGTGGAGTCTAAAGCCACGTGTAGAAATAATACCATTGAGAACATTTTATTTCAAAGTTACATCACCATACACAGACACAATTTAATGGGATGTTCGAGTAGGCTTATCATATCGTACTCGAGTCGTTTTGTTGTGTCGTTCTAGACCATTAGTAACTCAAGGAAACTCAGGGAAAATCTCCAATATAAATGAGTGCTACGCTTTCCGAGCCGCCGACAACGGAGCGGAAAAGATCACAGAAAAGATCATCATTAGCAAAAGGCTTTCCACGGAAATGGAACGGGAAATTTTTGTTGCTTCCAAATCACGAACATTTCAAATTGAATATCAGGTCTTTATGGCTTTCAAAAGCCATACAAAAATGTATCCAAATTGGTTTCGAGAAAATATAATGGGAGGAGACGTAAAAGGCATATTGTATTATACTTCACCACTAATACTTTGAATTCTAGGTGTCTGAAGTCTGATTTGTCATGAAGCCGATTTATTTTCTACCTTTTATGCTATCAATTTGGTTATCTACCAATTTATGCTATTCCTATAGGTGGCTTTTCAATCAGGGGCTTGTTTCAAAAGAATTTTCACATCTAGTGTTTTTAGTTGTACCTTTTTTTCCAGTAGAGTGCACTCTGGGTAGAATCTAGCTGAAGTCCATGAGTCCTTTGTGACTGTGAGAATAATTAATGATATTGATAGAAGTTATATCGCACAAATCAAATACATTTCAAAAAGATGTTGAAGTTTTCATAGGACTAGAATAGGTGTATTATGAATGAGCCAATGAGTGCTTTACAAATATCTTATAGATATGAAGTCTCCTGGCTTTATTATTTGTATTTTCCACCTATTTAAAGCTTGAAATCATTGGAAAATTCTAATTTTTGTTAGATTATTCCACAACCCAATGTATTCTGCAATGCCTTGTTGAGTCTCCTCTCATTGTATGGTAATCATGTTTATTTAGATTTATTACTGTAAACCTAATTTATTTTAAACCTAGAGTCCTCCCGCAAAAATCTATGTGTATTGATACTCCATTCATGCAATATTCTCACAATATGAGAATCAATAGCATCAAATATCTGAAAAAGAGCCAAGCCTCATGAGGCATTTTTTCTGACGAGTCAGCAGGGTAGGAAGAACTCCTATTAGCTGATTGAGATGTCGTTTGGGAATCAGCTGTTAATCAGCCAATCGGAGAGCTTTACCGTAATCATGGGTCTGTTATCACGAGCTTTCACCAGGGCAATGAAACTCAATTTCCACTTTTGACAACTGACTTGACATAAATTCAATTATTCACTTCGTAGATAACATGGATTAGTATTTAATGGATATTTTGTTCCCAGGCTGTATCAGATGCAATGATGGTTGAGCTGAAACAATGTTTCATGGAGGCGTATGATGATAATCAGGATGGCAAAATCGATATTCGTGAGGTGAGTTCTTCTTTTAACTTTACTCGACTATTCTTGGTCGACTAGAACATTTTTTGATGAATTCTCTCAGAACATTCGTAGTAGTCCGAAGTTGACATTATTTAATGAATTTTACCACTAGAGACTGGAAAGAAAAATATTACTTGTATCGAGGTAAAGTAAAACGAAGTAAAGTTTACTGCTTAGTAAAATGTGAAAGAATAAGAAGTTAATAATAGTAAATGTGCACTTGTCAAACTATTGTAGCACAATATAATAATTTCTGTAGAAAATAATGATGAACTTTTCACTCTTCTTGAATTTTGAGATGGAAAAGTTATTTCGTTTAAGGAATTGATATATCTTCTAATTGGCATTCTATATTTTTAGAATTGTCCGATTTCATAAATGATTTCCTATTAACATGGTAATAATTATTGTGTATATATACATCATTGTTGCAAAGTATTGAACCACATGTTCAATGTCCAATGGAATAATTGAATGGTATATTTATCTGAAAGATGTCTAAATAATAACTTTTTGAATGAATTTATTATTTTGAGTTATTAGAGAAGACTGGTACTCTTCAGAAATGTATATTTTTATGAAATATGACTATTTCAGGTATAAGCTTGATTGAATAGGATTGTATTGATTTTTAATGTTGCGTTCAATAATTTAATGTAGCGTTATTTTGAAAAGGTATTTCATCTTTTGTGTAGTTAATCTTATAGTACTTTGGTTGATATATTGGGTTCAAGTGTTAGATATTATCTACTTCATATTTTCACTCTTCATGAATTTTGTGCTGTATGAGTTATATTTCGTTTAAGTAATTGACGTATCATCTAATTGACATTCTATATTTTACAATTGTCCGATTTCATAGATGATTTCCTTTGACATGGTAATATTATGTATATACATACTTCTATTTTTGCAGCATTCGGTTGTTTCGCGATTAAGGAAACCGTTTCGAGTAAATATAATAATAATATCGAGTGACCTGGCTGGCTCAGGTCTGGTGTCAGAGTTTTCAGGTCGCAACTGATCAATTTCAGGGCCTCTGACATGACCTTACGACTGCTTTTTAGGCATATTTGAGTAAACTCTGAACTTTATTGGCATATTATATTCACTTGGAATTTTAATACTAATTGTTAGACTTTTATTACAAATCAAGTACGCGTCCTACTCAGTTTTATTCACCTGGCTTATTGGCTATTGCATTCAAGTACTCTTTAGATTGAATGATCAGAATATTAATAAGGATAAATTTATGCGAGTGGCATTGGAGTACTTTTTTGATTGAATGATCGAAATATTAATAAGGATAAATTAATTCGATTTCATTTGACATGATTTAAATAATAATAAAGGTGAATTAATTTGATTTTATATGCGCTTTTATAAATTTTTTAATAAAAATCCAATTTCGCAAACACCTCTTCACAGTTACACGTGTCTCTGCTATAAATCTCTATGGGTTTAAATGAATTCTAAAAACAGAAAACGAATGAGATGAGTGCTCTCGAAATTATATTAGAAATTCAATTCCGAGAAATAATCACATTGCTTTTGACAATGACACGCGTTGACGATTTTTCGACTTACTCTCTCTTGAGAGAATATTTTTGTAATAACGGTGAGCTCTTTTGTGAATGGGTGGCGAGGATAACAATGGAGAATAAAAGAAAGGGAGTGGGTTGAACTGAGAGAGAGAGAGAATGTCAGAGATTGAACGGATGGAAAAGAGAGGAAAAGCTAGGAGGAAAATGCACGCGCTGGTCCCCGGACAGCGCGCTGGAGAGCTGTGAGCTAAATTTAGCTTCCAGGCTTCAAATAAATTGAGTTGGGATACGCTCCTGCCCACTGCGCTCTATCAATATTTTAATACCTATCAAATCTGATCTCGAATGAAAATGAACAACTTGATTCCACCTTCATATTATTATTACCGTGAACTATAGAATCTTATCTGTAAATTTCCAAGAATCAAATTATATTTAACTTGCACAAGCGTTCCATGATGTATAATATTTTTTCGACGAATGATTTTTCCTGCTCATTTCCATGAAATTAATTGACTTATGTGTGAGTGATAGGAGGAAATGAGTTTAGAGATGAATTAAACTTGCGTTTTGGTGGGTTACGAACCACCGGAAAGCTTTTTTGAAACTCATTAGTCTGTTGTCATAGCTTTACTAATAAACGATATTATAGAGTAGTTCAATAGATTTCAATTATTTTTTCATCTTTCCTCAAACAAATTATTGATTTCCACTCTGATTCACTCTTTTAAGAACGGTTTAAATAATTCCTATACCCATCCATGAAGTCTATTAGCATACTATTCAACTATTCTTAATCATCCATTCTTATTCTCCGAGCATTCATCATTGAATTTTGGACGTTTTATTCATTTCTCAGCTTCGCATGCTTTAAGGTTAAACATAATATCATGTCCTCGATTTTCTAGTTTATACAGTATTATTATTGTGTGGACTTATTAGAATAGTAGGTATGATGCTGTGGACAGTATTATAATTACATGATTGTGTATCATAATCTCATACATATCAAATCATGTAATCATGGAGTAAATATAATATATAGATACATTGGTTAATCTATGAAACAATCAATAATTATAATACGATTTTCAGCATCTGATCGATATTCTTCATTGATTGATACAATAGCATCATCAAAACGATAGGGAGAGAAAAAATAAGGTAACCTTTTGCTATTCCTCTCCCAAATTTAGAAAGGTTACACATATTCCGAAATAGTTTAAGTCTTGTAGTTGTTCACTTCATAAAATTTCCAGTCCTTAATTATTTTCACACATCTCCCAATACATTGAATAGCCAGTTTAATAAATTTCAATTTCAATTTATTTGTTTATTTTACACACACATACAAGTTTGATACAGAGATTAACAAAAAGAATACATGCAAACAACAACAACAATGCACATTAGAACAAAATGAAAAGTAAGTGGTGCAAAAAAATAAGGGTGGAAGATTGAAGGGTTTTTCCAACTATGGATTAGGGAAACCTAATCTAGGTAAATAGTTAAGATAGCTTCTATATAATATAGAAGCTATATTATATAGCTTCTGTTGTCGACAAATGGAATCTTTTTCATATTTTTAAATCGTTTTCTGACTAACTAAAGTAACTAACTGAGCTCTTATGAGTTTCTACTCGAATTCATGTTAGGTTTCCATAATTTACCCTCGGCAACTTGTTGGATGAGTCTCTACGCAATGAACAAATTTTGGTAGAGGGTTGTTGTGCTTTTTGCAATCTTATTCTCCCTCGCACATTCCGGTTCCATATAATTGCAGTACGCTTGTGATTTGAGAATCAAGACTTCTATTAGTCATAACTTAGTTTACTTATTGACATACTTTGAGAGTTTTGTTTCTATGGAATGAACAATGAGGAAATGAAATGGACATCTATGGATGTCACCTCCATGGAATGTGTTATACATGGAGGTGACATTTCCTCATTTTTCATTCCAGAGAAACATAACCCTTGAAGTATGTTAATAAGTAAACAAACAATTTTGATTATTATAAATTTGTTGAAATTACATAATTTCATTGAATTCTTAGTCACCTCCATGGAATGGGCTATCCATGTAGGTGACATCTCCTCAGTGTCCATTCCAGAGAAACATAACCCTCAAAGTATGTCAATAAGTGAACATACAACTTTGATTATCATGAATTTGTTGAAACTACATAATTTTTTTGAATTCTAAGTCACCTCCATGGAGATTTAGTCACCTCCATGGAATAGGCTATCCATGGAGGTGACATCTCCTCAGTGTTCATTCCAGAGAAACATAACCCTCAAAGTATGTTGATAAGTGAACATACAACTTTGATTATCATAAATTTGTTGAAACTACATAATTTTATTGAATTGTAAGTCACCTCCATGGAGATTTAGTCACCTCCATGGAATGGGTTATCCATGGAGGTGACAGTTCCTCAGTGTTAATTCGTGGGAAACATCACGCTCAAAGTATGGTTATAAGTAAACATAAAATTTTAATTATTATTAATTTGTTAGAACTACATATTTTATTGAGTTCTAAGTCACCTCCATGGAATGGCTATTATCCATGAAGGTGGCATTTCCTCATTGTTCATTCCAGAGAAACATAACCCTCAAATTATGTTAGTAAGTGAACATACAATTTTAATTATTATAAATTTGTTAAAACTACATATTTTTTTGAAATATAAGTCACCTTCATGGAGATTTAGTCACCTCCATGGAATGAGTTATCCATGGAGGTGACATCCATGGAGGTGACTGAAACCCCATGGAGGTGACTTAGAATTCAATAAAATGTTTTAGTTTTAACAAATTTATAATAATCAAAATTTTATGTTTACTTATTAACTTATTAACATACTTTGAGAGTTTTGTTTCTATGGAATGAACAATGAGGAAATGAAATGGATGTCACCTCCATGGAACTCCATGGAATGGGTTAATAACATAACAGAAACATAACCTTCAAAGTAAACATACAGTTTTGATTATTTTAAATTTGTAAAAAATACACAATTTTATTGCATTCTATGTCAGCTCCATGGAGATTTAGTCACCTTCATGGAATGGGTTATCAATGGAGGTGACATCCATTGATGTCTAATTTATTTACTCATTGTTCATTCCATAGAAAAAAACTCTCAAATTATGTTAATAAGTGAACATACAATTTTGATTATTATAAATTTTGTTAAAACTACAACATTTTATTGAATTCTAAGTCACCTCCATGGAGATTCAGTCCCCTCCATGGATGTCACCTCCATGGATAACCCATTCATGGAGCTGATAGAAGCTATATTATATAGTTGTCGACAAATGGAATCTTTTTCATATTTTCAAATCATTTTCTGACTAACTAAAGTAACTAACTGAGCTCTTATGAGTTTCTACTCAAATTCATGTTAGGTTTCCATAGTTTACCCTCGCTAACTCGTTGGATGAGTCTCTACGCAATGAACAAATTTTGGTAGAGCATCACTTTGCTTTTTGCAATCTAATTCTTCCTCGCACATTCCGGTTCCATATATTGCAGTACGCTTGTTATTTAAGAATCAAGACTTCAATAAGTCATTAGTATTTACAATTATTTATCTTTTCAATTAAGTTATATAAAAACAGTGGATTGTACGTATGCTTGGTAGTTCTTATATTTAATTCAAACATTTGTTTAGTTTTAACTTGCTAGCCAAGTTCAATCCTCAATTTGAATTCTTGCCGGTTTTTAATCAGATGGTTTTGGTCCTGCAAAATTATTTCTTCAATATGTGAATATTTCCTATTTTAGTGGTAATAGTGTGAACTATTTCTCCTATGTTTGGTTTTGAAGCATCGAACTTTGAAAATCTACTTTGTAAAAATAATTAAGGACTGAAAATTTTGTGAAGTGAACAACAACTACATGACTTGACCTATTTCGGACTATGCGTAACCTTATCTAAATTTGGAAGTGGAATAGCACAAGGATACCCTATTTTTTCTCTCCCTATCCATGATGATGTACTTATTGTATGAACCAATAAAGAATAAAGATGGAAGACATTATTAGCATTTGAAATATTCTTTCTCCTTCTAAATTTTCTTTGAGTTTATCTATCACCTTCAGTACTGTAGTGTACCTATCAGATGTGTAAAAATTTGTCATGAAAAATCAATTTTCGCTAGTAATAAAACTCCTGCCCTAGCAACAGTTTCATGTTTGTGAACACATTCATAAAATTGATTTCAGTTCTTGGCTCTATGACTTGTCTTTACTACATGGTGTCAAAAGACAGTGATAGAAATATGAGTGAAAAAGGTAAAAAGATGAGTGAAAAAATGTGCTGGAAAAGTAGAGGAAGATCACGTGGGTTTCCATAAGCTCAATATCAAATTTCAGCTCCAGAACCATTCGATTTAAGGACGTCTGAAAACTGGCCTAAGTAGATTATACGATAGGATAGAATCAGATTTGCTCTCGGTCTGAAATCTAAGGTTGAAAAGAGTCAAGTAATTTATGTCTATCCACTGTTTCGAAGATGAAGATGAGGATATTTTATCATATCTTTTTCTCTCAAGAGTCAGTCGATCGTGGAGATGAATTCAAAATCAATGATCAAAATATAAAAGAGAGAATAAAACGATATTTTCACAGAAGTCACAGAGCAAGGCCGCTAAGAAGTTTATTGAAGACGGAGAAGGTATGGATACCCGACATGAAGAGGGTTGGTAAAATTCTCGAAAGGCTTGACGTAAGAAGATTTAGAGTGTTATACCAGGGTGGAGTTTTGGACAGGAATAGAAGACTGCTGATCCCATTTGAGAGAAAGAAATACATAGTGTAGCTATCAGATGTGTTGCCTTAGCAACAGTTGCGAGAAAGAAAGGTGTAGTTTAGCTGTCGGATGTGTTACCTTAGCAACAGTTCCGAATTTGAGCTGTTTGTGTACACGTGCGTTAAATTGATATTGGTTCTATGACTGAACTTTATACAAGTATAGAGCTCTTGACTTCACGTCAAGTTCTTGACTCCACTACAGCGAAGTCAAGAACTTCACTGCAAGTATAGAGTTCTTGATTTCACGTCAAGTTCTTGACTCCACTACTGTGAAGTCAAGAACTTCACTGCAAGTATAAAGTTCTTGACTTGACGTCAAGTTCTTGACTCCACTGTAGTGATGCCTTCACTGTACTCAAGGCTATTCTGTGTAGCCTTGATCATTCAAATCCTGTATGGTCTCTGGACTAAAAGAATAGAGTTCATAAAGTACCTCCAACATCACTCCGATCCGAAATATTAATTTTATTTCAATTAAATAAAAAGACTAAGAAATTGCCAAAAATCACAGATTCTAGAAAATATTAATACTTTTTGTTTAGTTGAGAAGTTGATATTGTGGTAATTATTCATATTAAATATAAAGACTAAGAAATTGCCAAAAATCACAGATTCTAGAAAATATTAATACTTTTTGTGTAGTTGAGAAGTTGATATTGTGGTAATTATTCATATTAAATATAAAGACTAAGAAATTGCCAAAAATCACAGATTTTATTGATAGTTTATCAGAGATTGACTATGGTGTAACAACCGAAACCGGTCTTTCTAACTATCAATAGAATCCGTGGTTTTTGACAATTTATTTTTATTTAATATGAATAATTACCACGATATCAACTTCTCAACTACACAAAAAGTATTAATATTTTCTAGTTTGTTCACTGCATAGAAATTGCAGCAGGAATAATCTTGTTCCTATTTTGTCCCACTCATGTGTCACTGTAAGATGTAGATGTGTCACTGTAAAGGTGCGTACAGATTTACGCGCCGCGAACATGAGCAATTCACTTTTAATCAGCTGATGCCAAGCTTTTTATATCTGTATCTTACAGTTTCTGTAAAAATACAGATATAATCAGCTGATTAAAAGTGAATTGCTCATGTTCGCGGCGCGTATATCTGTAAGCACCTTAAGATGTTACAAGAGGAGTCACTGTCTCTGGAAAATTCTTCAAAAGCCACGCAATCTCGCAGCTACCTTTCTTCTAATGCATCAATCCCATACATAGCAATATCCGCCTTTATCAAAAACTGCAAAATTATGTAGATTCTGTTTTCTCTTGTAATACAACTCGCTATCACAAGAAAAAGGAACGCACATCGATGCTTGGAAAAAGTTATGCAACGAAATGTTAAGTTTTCAATAGACTTTTCATCTTCCTCCTTCATCCCATCCCATCGATTCTCTCTCTCTCTCTCTCTCACACACACACACACACACACACACACACACACACACACACACACACACACACACACACACACACATACAACGTTTAAGCTTTCCCATTGCTCTTGGAGAGAACTCACATCTGAGCAATTCTTAAAGGTGTTTCACTGTGTACACCGATGTTTTTTGAAACATACAAAGGTAGTTGAGATCATACGACTTAAATCAAAAATCAAAATTTTTATTTGTTATTAACATATTTCATACAAATAGAGTTGCTATCCAGGTATCAGCATTTGGAAACAATATAACATTCAAATAATAGACTATATGGATCAGCTTATTGACAACACTACTTAACAAGATACAATGTAGGCAACTTAATAACAATAATTAACAAGAAACAATGTAGTAAATAATTAATTAGAAGACTAGCAAAATTATGCATGATTAGAAAAATTAAACTTTAGCTAATGATGATTTATTCTGACCAGCAATCAAACACTACAACAAACAAGTTCTTGACTCCACTACAGTGAAGTCAAGAACTTCACTGCAAGTATAGAGTTCTTGATTTCACGTCAAGTTCTTGACTCCACTACTGTGAAGTCAAGAAATTCACTGCAAGTATAGAGTTCTTGATTTCACGTCAAGTTCTTGACTCCACTTCTGTGAAGTCAAGAAATTCACTACAAGTATAAAGTTCTTGACTTCACTGTAGTGATGCCTTCACTGTACTCAAGGCTATTCTGTGTAGCCTTGATCATTCAAATCCTGTATGGTCTCTGGACTAAAAGAATAGAGTTCATAAAGTACCTCCAACATCACTCCGATCCGAAATATTAATTTTATTTCAATTAAATAAAAAGACTAAGAAATTGCCAAAAATCACAGATTCTAGAAAATATTAATACTTTTTGTGTAGTTGAGAAGTTGATATTGTGGTAATTATTCATATTAAATATAAAGACTAAGAAATTGCCAAAAATCACAGATTTTATTGATAGTTTATCAGAGATTGACTATTAACAACCTAAACCGGTCTTTCTAACTATCAATAAAATCCGTGGCTTTTGACAATTTCTCAGTCTTTATATTTAATATGAATAATTACCACGATATCAACTTCTCAACTACACAAAAAGTATTAATATTTTCTAGTTTGTTCACTGCATACAAATTGCAGCAGGAATAATCTTGTTCCTATTTTGTCCCACACATGTGTCACTGTAAGATGTAGATGTGTCACTGTAAAGGTGCGTACAGATTTACGCGCCGCGAACATGAGCAATTCACTTTTAATCAGCTGATGCCAAGCTTTTTATATCTGTATCTTACCGTTTCTGTAAAAATACAGATATAATCAGCTGATTAAAAGTGAATTGCTCATGTTCGCGGCGCGTATATCTGTAAGCACCTTAAGATGTTACAAGAGGAGTCACTGTCTCTGGAAAATTCTTCAAGAGCCACGCAATCTCGCAGCTACCTTTCTTCTAAGATAGGTATAGTCATATTTGCAGAGTCGCTACCTATCAATCCCATACAATCATAGCAATATCCGCCTTTATCAAAAACTGAAAAATTATGTACATTCTGTTTTCTCTTGTAATACAACTCGCTATCACTAGAAAAAGGAACGCACAACAATGCTTGGAAAAAGTTATGCAACGAAATGTTAAGTTTTCAATTGACTTTTATCTTCCTCCTTCATCCCATCCCATCGATTCTCTCTCTCTCTCTCACACACACAACGTATAAGCTTTCCCATTACTCTTGGAGAGAACTCACATCTGAGCAATTCTTAAAGGTGTTTCACTGTGTACACTGATATTTGTTGAACATACAAAAATAGTTGAGATCATAAGACTTCAATCAAATCCGCAATCAATCAAAATTTTTATTTGTTATTGAACATAGTTCATACAAAGAGAGTTGCTATCCAGGTATTAGCATTTGGAAACAATATAACATTCAAATAATAGACTATATGTATCAGCTTATTGATGTTGGACTGATCTCAATCTCCTCTCAATGACTATTTTTGTATAAATCATACAACTTTGAAATATTAAAGTTTGATGATAGGTATCTTTCTAGTGTCTTTACGGCGAAAATGCGATTCTACTCTTGGAAATAAATTTACATGTTTTTTTATGTGATTCATATTTCCTAATGATGTGGCACTAGCAGGCTTCGAATCTTTTCGTCAGTCACAGACAGAGAGTATAGAATATCATTACATTTTAATGGCCTATGTAGAGGCTACTCTCATTCATTTTTTTCTTCAAGTAGTCTGTGAACCTATAGCGGCTACACGAGAATTTTCCTCACCTGCGAATGCAGAAGATGTTTTTCACGTGTGAATGAAGTTGCTTCACATGTGTGTCATAGTCTGACACACAACAAGCAACAAGCAACTAAGACAACAAGCAACCAACAAGACGCAACTAGCAACTTTGCTCCTGAATGTGATGTGTGTCATAGTCTGACACACAACAAGCAACAAGCAACTAAGCAACAAGCAATCAACAAGACGCAACTAGCAACTTTGCTCCTGAATGTGATTTTCCATTGAATCGCCCACTAGAGCAATATGAGATCGATGTCACCTACGCAGAGCAGACGCGTCTCTCGCGACATAACAAGCTCGTCGAAAGGCAGCAAAGGTCGCTCATCTTGTCCAAGTCATTCAAATGCCTGCTTGATATCTTCTCTCTCATCTTGATATTTTTTTATTCTTGAAGAGAGAATTTGAAACCCCTTACTTTCATCTTGATATTTTTTTATTCTTGAAGAGAGAATTTGAAACCCCTTACTTTCATCTTGATATTTTTTTATTCTTGAAGAGAGAATTTGAAACCCCTTACTTTGAATGTGACCATCAACAGAATGCTGTGATTCGTTATTATCAAGCCACTAGACGTTTTTACTTAATGCCCGGTTGCAGAGTCGTTACCTACATAAAATCAAACATAGCTATGTGAAACATAATTTAAAATCACTCACATAGATCGTTGCACAGTCGCAACGTTGTTGCACAGTCGTTTGAGGAAGCCCATTTAGCTATATCTCGAATTGTATCACACATAGGTCACACTGCAGCTCTATTCACTTTTTTCCGTACATGCTTCTATCCAACCAATGTCTTGGCATCGGGCAAAGTTGCAATCGACATCACTGTGAACAGACCTAAAAGACCTCACATACAATTGATAAACCATATTATGGCGAATCTTGGCTTTTGGCGAGATTTCTCACCATATTTAGCGATAATATTACAGATGGTTTTCAATAAACATCTTTCAAAAAAAGCTATCACAACCTCTAAAATGCATTTGGCGAGTGTAGATATTGAATTTAACAGCACGACTTCGGGCCCATAACTTAAATGACCGTTTTTAGCTAATGGAGATAAAAAGAAGCTCTTTTTGACGACTGTGCAACGAAATCATGTGGGCGTTTTTAGTTTTATGGGAGCTATAGTTTACTTTGACATCTGTGCAACGAAAAGTGGAGTTATGGCTTCATAAATAAGTTGAATGCCTGATTTTAACTTTATGTGACGACTCTGAAACCGGGCATTAGTTTCTACTGCAATTTGACTTATAAAATAATACATAGTAAAAACAATATTTAAACTTGTAGTACCCTTTCATTAAAACATTTAAATAACTTCAAAACATTTCAACAACTAGTTATTTACGAAGGGTACTACAAGTTTTATATTGTTTTTATTAATTTGAATAAAGTAGCCCATATAAGTGAAATGATTTTAATAATGCATAACTATCTAATTTTGAATCTTTTATCGTAAAAAGGCAATATCTACAAACAACAATAATTGAAGGCAATAGCAATAGCACAAGCAAATATTCTGTTCTGATATTCAATAGAAATATTGTATATTGTTGTAAATATAACATGTAGCATAATACTAAAATTTTAGGATCTACGAGAAATTAAATTTCCATTTCAATACGAATCTATTTTTAATTATATAAGAAAAGGTTTGTTAGGTACACTGTACAACGCGCGATTGAACACAGGCCTAAAATCGATGACAGACGCTCACTCTCTCTCTCTCTCTGCCCAATCACTAAAATTAATGAAACAGTAAATAAAATGAATCACGATATAATTTCAATAGTAGAATGGACAAAGAAAAACGGACTAAAACTCAACCCTATAAAAACTCAGCCCATAATAATTGGATATTCAAGACTAGTAAACAACATCGATTTAAACTCTTTCAACAATATTAATGTTGATGGTGTCGAAGTAGCTTACTGTGATTCAGTTAAAAACCTTGGAATTATTATGAACAAAAATCTTGACTGGTCTGATCAAATTAATAAGACTTGTAAATTTATATTCTCTGCCATGCATCATTGAAGAAGATGCAAGATATTCTTCCTAGAAAATTAGATTGTTACTAGTCAAATCGCTCATATTCCCACATCTTATGTATTGTAATTCTGTGCTCAATGATATGCAAGTAACCTTAAACGATAAACTTCAGCGATGTCAAAACTATTGCCTCAGGTTTGTTTACTCTCTCCAACGCCATGAACGAATCACTCAAGCCCATATTGATAGTTCAACTTTAAAGTTACCTGATCAGAGAATGCTTCGTATAATCAAGCTTGTTAGGGACATTTTAAAATATGGTGAACCAATCTATTTCAAAAACGTTTTTAAATTTGTATCTGAAGGTAGGAGAATTGATGCTTCCCACACTAGAACAGGTGAAAATACTCTAAGAATTCCAAATCATCGAACAACTATTAATACAAATTCCTTCCTTGTTAGCGGTTGTCGTGCATGGAATGCACTCCCAAATCAAATTAGGTCCATAGAGAGTCGAGCGGGCTTCACCCGTATATTGAGACATTATCTTTTAGAAAAAATGGCTGAAACTGTCCAACCCTAAAGCAGCATGACATTCAATTAAACCTTCCTTAATCCCTATCCTTATCCTTTATAATAATTATTTTCCTCCACTCCCAAGTAAAAATGATGGGGTTTTTCTTTTTATTTCATTCATGTAATTTAGCATAAAAAATGTGTATAAGTTTAGCATAAGATTGTTTCTTATTCAAACTCTTCCTCGAGTGGATCTTAGCAACCTCATTCTATATCCCTTACCCTCTCTTCTGTATTATAATTTCCCCTTCATAATTCCTAATTAGAATTATTATTATTTCTTCATGAACTTTCATAATCATATTATCTTGCTATTTACATAAACTAATCTCTTTTGTAGAATAATTCCCTTTGTTATTACATTGTTTTTGGATTAAATCAACAAATCTCTTTTCTAATAATAACTTTCACTCCCTCTTTATTCCAATTATTATATGATATCGATTTTCTAATTATTGGGAATTAACTTTTCCTTTATTTTATCCTTATTATTATTTACTTTTCTCTGTTAATTGATTTAACTCTGAATGATTCATCGTTTCTATGATTTGGTTTTTACTTATTGATATTTTTAGTCTTAATTTTTTTTTCGCTTAGACATAATATTTTGTTTGAATTTTTAACTTTTTTACGGTTAAGAGCTGAAGGGGAGGGCATCCTTGATACCCTCTCTGAGAATGGACTTCTTAAGGTCCAAACTTCACCGTTTCATGTGAAAACATTACAGTAGTACCTTAACTTTTGCATTTTTCATCACTTTTCTTGCTCAATATTATTGTAGAACTCATTAGTTTAATATGATTCACCATGTCATTTTACCGCTACTGGTATTTATTTTTAACGCTAGAACGTAAGTTGAATTATGTTTTGTTAAACACATGAATAAAGGAAACTGAATCTCTCTCTGACACTCCTATATGTTCGCAATATTTGATGGTTATTATTAAACTACTCTCAGTATCTCTCCACAACCTTTATACTTGAATATAGTTAACTTTCGAATTGGAGTTCATTGATTGAAGTGATTACTTCAAAATAGTTCAAGTTATAAATAAAAAAGATTATATTATTTAATACAATGTGATATACATCCTATCGCTTCGATGTCTAGACACTGGAAATCGCTGGGAAGACTGGAAAAGGCCATGATTACAATGATTGACAACAAATGATCCAAATTAGTGGTATTCAAACTATAATATTGGAGAGTACTCACGAATCAAAACATGCAATTATTGATTGATTAAACTGCTACCTAGTTCCTGTTATATCCTTGAATTGATAATGAGTAATCCATCTTCTATCTATACAAACTTCATGAACGATTATATTGGTGTTCAAAAACACTCTTTATTATTTATTACTCTATGTACTAAATATTTCTCAATGTATTATTTAATGGAAAAATTACTCGATATACTACACTAATGCCCGGTTTCTCAGTCGTTCCATGAACTGTTTATCCATTCAATTACTTTATTGAATCGATAAACATGAGAAATGCATTTCTAGAACGCTCCATAAACTTATTGGATCCATAAATCTCTCGATAACTATGGTGCCAAAATCCAGCCGATAAACTATAGTGCCAAAATCCAGCCTATAAATATATTTACGGAATGGATAAATGTGTCAAATTTTCGGAATGGAATGGAATAAATCAAACTTTTGGTTGCAATCGAGAAATTAAGTTACACAAATTAAATTAAAATTAGTGTAGGTCACCATATTTTTCAAAATAAAACAGAATCAAAGTTGCACTATACTTAGCTAGCCCTTATGTGGTGTCGTCGTCAGTCATCTTGTTTTGGAGACATCAGCCAAAAGATGTCAGTACCATAGGAAATAAGCAGCATGGAATAAACAACCAAGATTTGGTTGGTTACCATGGTTACCATAACATCAAGGCCCGGTTGCACAAAAGCCGGTTAGATTTTAACCGTGATTAATTTCAGGAGAACCAATCAGAGAATGCCTTTTTCATAAGAAGGCTTCTCTGATAGGTTCTCTTGGGGTTAAATCACGATTAAAATTTAACCGGCTTTTATGCAACCGGCACCAAATTTGCTTATGAAAGTGGCCGGTTTGAGATCATGCCATGTTGCCAGATTCATTGAACAGATGAATCGTTCCATAGCTATGGATTCTACAAGGTGCGGCAGAAAGGATGAACGGTTTTCAAAAAAGTAATATGTCGTTTCATAAAAAAAACATTTATTTACAGAACAATATTCACATTATTTTACAATTTTAGAAAATTAATGTTTGAAAACAATATCTGACAGGTGACGGCCGTTTTCAGCAATGCACTTTACAAGCCGCTCTCGGAAGTTGGATTGTACTCTTTCTAACATTGCCCTGCCAATTTGTTCGACTTCCTCACGAATTGCTCCCTTTAGTTCTTGAAGTGTACGTGGTTTATGCTGGTAAACACGTGACTTCAGGAAACCAGTAGTCGCACATGGACAGGTCTGGAGAACGAGGAGGCCAATCAATGTCACCAAACCGAGAAATGATGCGACCACGAAAAACAGCCCGAATTGCTTCCATTGAATTTCTTGCTGTGTGAGCTGTCGCCCCGTCCTGCTGAAACCATACTTGCCGGATAGGAATACGTTTCCTTCTTAATTTAGGAAGGAAGAATTCAGTGAACATCTGTCTATAACGTTCTGAGGTTACAGTTACAGTGGTCCCGTTGTCGTCTTCAAAAAAGTATGGACCAATAACAAATATACTGCTCACAGCACACCAAACTGTCACCTTGGGACTGTGTAATGGTCTCTCATGCATTAATTTTGGATTTTCATCTGACCAATAACGATAGTTCTGCTGATTAACGGTACCATTCAAATGAAAATGTGCTTCATCTGTCGTAAACAAAATTATGTTTTCATTTTGGTCAAATATGGCCTCCATTTCTCGAGCAAAATTCAGCCGCTTTACATAATCGCCAGGATTCAATTGTTGAACAATGGCCATTTTGTAGGGATGAAATCCTAGATCTTTATGTAAAATACCCCTTACTGACCGATCACTGATGTTCAGTTCAGAAGAATGTCTCCTAGCAGATCGATTAGGACTACGGAGTATGGCTTGCCGAACTCTTTCCACATTTTGTGGAGTGCGTACAGTGCGATGAGCCCCTGGTGGTCGTTTATTCATTACTGTTCCTACTGAACGAAATGATTTTACCCAACGTAAAATGGTGTTACGAGTGGGTACATTTTCATTTCTCGCAAGATTGAAATGACGACGAAACTCGCGCTGAACTGTAATGATACTCTCATTATTACGCACAAAACTGTCGTAAGTAAACACACGATGTTGCACATTCCACGAATCCATGATGCCGATTAAACAATGACTAGAAAAAATGGTATGATCTACCGAACACATGTTCACTTCAGCTGGCCCAATCCGACTACCCAAATCAGAATACTATCTGTTCTAAAAACATCTACCCTTCCTGCCGCACCTAGTATAAATATGTTTAAGAAACCAATAAAAATTTATTGAATACATAAAGTTATTGAATCAATTGCTATAGCGTTGTTTATTGAATGACTGAGAAACCGGACATAAGGCTTTTCAGTTCTTGATAGGTTAATATTTGTTTTTCTAGTTGGCTCAACTACTGCCTATGGAGGAAAACTTCCTTCTTTTGTTCAGATTCGACAATCCATTGGAATCGAGTGTTGAGTTCATGAAGGTAAGTGTTTTTATATCAAAATTATATTGTTAGATGATTGTGAATGAGAACGAACTGATATTGTCAGCAACTAATTTATTAGAACGAATACTTAACACACACCCCCCTGTGGGCACCCCTGTATTAAGTGTACTTTGGCATTTTTAGTCTCTTCCAATGACAGTAGAGCGTAACCTTCATTGGTTAATATTGAATAAAAAAGACTGAGAAATTGTCAAACTATCTCTGATAAACTGTTTATCAGAGATTGACAATGGTGTAATAACCGAAACCGGTCTTTCTAATTATCAATAAATCAGTGATTTTTTGACAATTTCTCAGTCTTTTTCATTCAATATGAATAATTACCACAATATCAACTTCTCAACTGCACAAAAAGTTAATTGGTTAACCAATCGTAGGGCTTCATTCAAACTTTTTTTTACTATATACTAAGACAGACAGACAGACAAATGTTTCTTTATTTCAAAAAATCATTTAACAAAATAAAACATGCTGTGCTCATTCATTGTGATACAAAAATAACTTAATAACTAATTCTACTGCTCAATGTTAAACTTTCAATTTACAAGAGACTGGTAATGTTGTATCAATCGAAACTAGTGTATCTCAAATTGTTTTCTTAATTATTAGTAGTTTTGCCAATATCAAGTAGTTTTCATTCAATATGGAATGTGTAAATTCTATATTAAAAATACAAAATCATTGAGGAAAGTCAAATCAGGCGATCCTAAAAAAATCGACATTTTCCTATAGTGAAGCTCACGTTATAATGACAGTGCTTGATTAGCAATGGTATTGCTATCCTTGTCTATCATTCAACAAAACTGATAGCGCTATATCTTTCTCGTTTCTCGCTTCGCTCTGTTGCCAGATCGTGTTTTAACAATGTAGGATTAATAATTAATTAACAAAATATCTCATCTTAGTTATGAAAATTTATTGAGAAATATAATTTCTTGCTCAATAATATATAAATTATTTTAAACGAGAATGAACCGTTAATTACATCAATAAACTTGTATCACCTACCGTCTATAGAAGACAGGACAGGAGAGGATCGGCAACATGTTTTTCTCCTATTTCTCTCTATTGACATTATAACGTGGACCTCACTATAGAACAAGTTTTTCAACAAATAATTTGAACATTTCTGCACATCGTAAGTTCAGCAGCTTGGGGTTGTGAAGCAATAATTATTCAAAACTCAATCATGCTGATTGGGAATCAATTCAAGTCAGAAAGGGTGACTGTTTCCAATTTGCAGAGTTTATTAGAAGGTGGTGTTTTCCTAAGCACTCTCTGCAACTCGCACCCGAACTAATTAAACTAGCTTGTTCAATTTCAAACTCGCCACTCCACCAGTGCAATTATTATTCGAGTGGGAAATGTTGAACAAGAAAAATTAGTTTATAAACCCAATTAATGAAGAGTAATTAATTTTCCTTGTTGAGAATTTCCGTCTATCACTCTCTCATTGAAACGCGATAGCAACTTCTCACTCGCTCCCATTGATGATTTTTTAATCTTAGTGGTAATTATTCAGAACAAAGTCACTGTCATTATTTCCATCTATTAGGGGCTTTCTCCAAGCAATTTTGAGAAGAATTTAATCAAGAAATATATTTATCTTGACTTTACTTTATCTATCAACAAATTTTCATGATTTGAGTTAGGATGAAAATATATTTTTTTACAGATCTGGAGAGAATACGACACTGACGGTAGTGGCTACATAGAGGCCGATGAACTCAAGGTAAACGCAATTTTCTAATTACATCAATATAATTTTGTCAAGATAAAGCATGTACCTTTTTAACAATAAATCATCTAACATTGCGAATGATGGATTCTAAATAGCATGATAGTAATAACATAGCTGATCCAGTGCAACATTTCATTTTATTATATTTTTTGACCGAGCGAAGTGAGGTCTAAGATTCAAGTCGACGGTTTGGAATTTCTCTTAATGTTTGAATGTTTGTATGTTTATATGTTGCGCATTTACGGCGAAACGCGGTAATAGATTTTCATGAGATTTGACAGTTAGTTATGTTCCTTTTTTAATTGCGCGTCGACGTATATACAAGGTTTTTGGAAATTTTGCATTTCAAGGATAATATAAAAGGAAAAATACGACACTGAATAGTGGGTTGTGTTTTTTCTGGCTCTAAATTTTGTGAAATTACGCAGAAATTTTTCAGTTAATGGTAATTTTCGTTTAATATCTTTTTTTTATTATATTTTTTAACCGTCAAAATTTAAAATTCTTAGTTTTTATTGTTTTTGAGTAAAAATAAACTGAATTTTAGAAATGTGAAATCATAACCCTATTTCGGACTTTTAAAATGTTATCTAAATTTGGGAGGAAAATAGTACAAGGAGTATCCTTAGTTTTTTACTCCCAGACAGTGCTTCTTTGTAAAAACTATAAATAAATAAAATAAATAAAAAGGGGCCTCCTTCATACGCCAATATTAGAGTAAAAATCAGACTATAGAATTTTTCATCATAAATCAGCTGACAAGTGATTACACAGATGTGTGGAGAAGCCAGTCTATTGCTGTATTTCCATAAGGTCTATAGTTTCAATCAGGTACTTGTGGATGAGAATACTGCGTGAGGTCTACTGTTCACAGAACTACTAGTATAAATTCTACAGAACTTGTATTATCTTGTAGTTAATTTTAACAAATGCAATTAATTGAGTGAATCTTTCAACAGCTTTCATAAAAATATGAAGTAGTACACTACCCGGTATGCTTATCTTACTGTATAACATTGCATTTCCATAGCATGTTACAAATAATACTAGCTGGCAGGCTCATTTTGCTCGCCTTATCCGTCTAGCCAGATCCCTGGCTGAATCATTAGAGATGAGGCTCGCTTTGCTCGCCTGCACTCTTCTAGTTGAGCTTGCTTCACTCCATCAGTTATTAATCTTTGAATAGTGATTCCAGTTATAGCTTAGAAATCACCTTTTGATTATAGCTCAGAGCTGTACTGCTTATAACAAGCGGGGTTTTATCTTGTTAGCTATTGAATGTTCCTGGGTTTGAAATCAACAATAAGACAGGCGCGCGATCATCTTGCGAACCTCTTGCGTTCCGTTCATGATCGGCGCGTGAATCTTGAGGTGTGAAAATGCCGTATGTAGTACGTTGGATTTAATTTGAAACAAAGACTGAAAATTTTGAAAGTGAATTCCTGCCAATGGCCGGTCATGAGCCAATCGTAGACTAGTGACGTCCGCTATCGGCTGTGGGTGTGGTTAAGCTCTCGGCCAATCACAGGTCACCAGCCCAGTTCAGAATCTTGTTCACAGAGCTCAGCACTGAACGGGTCAATTGTTTATAATTGAAAGATAAATTAATGCATTAATAGATTGATTCAAAATTTAATTGAAAGAACATTATATTACGGTGATAGCTTGTAATTACGATGATAACTGATATATACTCTGGTCTGCAAGTGAAGGTTTGACGTCTAGAGGGGGGATCGGACTCCTCCAGTTTGACGTTTTAAATGTTATATTTCAAATAGCTTTGGAATTACGCCATAGATACCCCCAAAATCGGCATTTCTGTCTAATTTTTCGAGAACATAGAGAGATTTTTCGCTCATCAGAGAGCAATTTTTCGCTTTTCGCAGTTAATGAGTGGGTGAGTTTGTGTGTCATTTCGTTTTATAGATACTTATGACACTGTGATCTGTGTTCTTTCTAAATTATTCGAAATCTTATTTTTACAGAATTTCCTCAGAGATCTGCTGAAAGAAGCTAAGAGAATCAATGATGTAACCGAGGATAAGCTCATCGAGTACACTGATACTATGGTGAGAAAACTCTTACCTTCAATTTTCACACAACTTCAATGATAAAATCAATTAGTCTCATGATTTCTAATAGTTGTTTACAAGTAAACTGAATTTCATTATTAACTATCACTGACTCCAGTGTTCATTACTCCATTGCTTATCAAATACTGTGTTTCAATTCAATTGAATTGAACTCAATGAAAGTATCTGCTCGGATTTAACCTTAAAACTTTTTGTGTTCTAAAGGTTGAAGATGGCTTTAATAAAGCATGGCTATAAATAAAAATTATAAATCCAAGTACCCTTTTAAAATTGTTCAATCACGTCTTGATAATGACATTATATAGCCGAAAAATGTCGTGATTGAGCAATTTTGAAAGGGTACTTGAATTTCTAATTTTTATTTATATTCAAGAGTAGCCCTTAAGAAGAAAAGACAATCTCATGACTACTACATCTAATGACGTATCTCCCTCCAGCACTATTTGACTTTTCTTTGTCTTATCCAAAAACATTTCAGTATATTCAATTGAACTTTTCCTATTTTCAGCTTCAGGTTTTTGATTCTAACAAAGACGGACGTCTACAGCTGTCTGAAATGGCCAAGTAAGTTCAATTTATCATTATTTCTCTTAATTATTTCCTACGATGGTAGTAACTGGGGTACGAAGTCATATATAAATCAGTGAGTGATTTACTCTTTTTCAATATAACTTATTTCTCTGATAGCTTTCTGCTTTGCTATTACCCTCTTATTTTCTATGAATATTCAAATATTTTATGAAATTATCATTCTATATCTGGTTGATTTTGTATATCAGGTACTAGAAATATACCTATGAATGCTAATGAAATCCTTCCAATACACTATTATTTCTTGTATAAATTGCCAAAAAGTGCAACTCACTTTCTTTCTCACATAGTTCTTGAGTTAACAAAGTTTCTTCAAGAATACAGAACAAATTTAAAGAAACTAATGGAACTTGGAACATACTACAGTAGGACACTCTGTACTTTATCTCTGTCTCTAAAATAATTAGTTTACCAACCTCTAATTAGTATTTACTTTTCTGCAATTGAGGAGCGAATATTATACTGTTATTGTACATCATGGAGGTAAGATGCTAATGAGTAAGTACTTTTGAGTATCCATTTTTTTAAGAAGCTGTCAACTTCGTAGTTTCTTGGAACAATAATTTCTACGACTGTTAAGCTTCTATAACGCAATAAGAAATTTTCCATTTGTAATCACTTGGTGCTATTCTTCCAATAACTTTAACCCGACTTGTACTTGAACACAATTCTCTCAAATTGTGTTGAATTTTAATATTCTATGACTATTGCATCTCTCTCGCCAATACTCCAAGTTGCACTCTCATAATATAATCTATAATTATTATTTAACAAAAATCCTAAATAAATGCTGCAAATCACCCCGAAGACTTCTGCTACTGCAGACATTGACAACAGGGTTAACAGCTAGATGGAAATTCGATGAGAACTACTATCCAAAAAAAATTTTTGGATCTAGTACTTAATTTGTGGTGGGAAAGTGGTAAACTGTAGTCCCTATTCGAATTCGTATCTACGGTATCTACGAGGGTCATTTTTCAACCTCCAATTGGCCATGCATGAAAGATGTATGGATATGAAATAATAATTTTAACACTAAAAGCTACACATATCCTACTCTTATGAATATTCTTCATCATAATCGCCGTGAAGATTGAGGCGTCTGTCATACCAGTAGACCACAGCCTACCAATTTCATTTATTGCCAATTAGAATATTCAAAACATATTACCAAAATCCTGTTCATAAAATGTGCCGCCAAATGAGTTTAATTGGGCTATGACGTTGGTTTGGAGCTCCACTCTGCTTCCCTACAACATCTCTGATATGATAAATACAGCTGACTCAGTTACCATAGTTTGTTATTTCTTGTCAAATCTCATTTTATCATGTTCCATAACTAGAGTTCAATTCTGTCAATTAAATTGAAATAGTAAAGACAGATATTTGGATCAAAATATAGGCTTTAATTGACAGAATTGAACTCTATAGTGAGGTCCACGTTATAATGACAGTATTTGATCAACTTTGATTTTGCTATCCTTGTCTATCATTCGACAAAGCCCGTGGTAATATCCTTTTCTAGGTCCACAACGATGATAATTATGTTTTTGACAATGTAGAAATATAATTAATTGATGCAGAGAATCGGCATCGCAATTCTTCTATCTTTATCCACTGCCATTATAACGTGGATCACACTATAGTGATGGAACATGATAAAATGAGATTTAACAAGAAATAACAAACTATGGTAATTAAGTCAGCTGTATTTATCAATCAATCTCTCAATGACTTTCAAACTTACTGTTTTGATAGTCAAATTCATTTAACTTTGATTTGGAAGCGTTGCCTCCAAGACATGTATTGATTTCGGGAAGAAGGTAGGAGTAACTAGTCAAGTCAGGTTTGAGTATAGAGGCCAACTGTAGTTTGAGTATGAATATAATACTAGTTTGAGTATGAGTATAGTGGCCAAGTCAGGTTTGTATGGAGGGTAGTCGGAAATATCTCATTTGTTTTGCTGAAGAAGCCGTTTCGTGAGGAAGACACACTGTTCAATTCTGTGAACTTCGCCCGTCTACCGCATGTCTTTAATTTAGCAACATGTGATAATATGAGGTTCAAAAAAGGCCCCATATTATTCATTCAGGTTCGAATTGATGACACTGAATGTCTTGGAAGACCTCAATAAACCTTTTTCATTACGAGGTCAATAAAAAAGATGTATATAGGCCGAATTAATTCAGAACTCATCTTATATGGTTCATATAGCGATCATAACGTTATAGTTGTAAGAAAATGCTTTCTGAAGCTGTTTATATTACCATTATTCATTCAGTCAACGTTGAATTTAATGTATATTAATGAATCATAGACATTTAATATGTTCAGATGTATAGTATTCTTCACTAGTTACTTACCTGTTTATCAAGGTAAACCTCAACACTGCTTCCCTAGAACATTTCTCAATGACTTTAAAACTTACTGCTTTCTGAGTCAAATTCATATAAGTTTGATTTCTCCTTTGTGGCTCTTCCACATATTCTTGACCTTTTCCTATTTCTCCTTCTCCTCCATCTCCCTCTTTTCCTGTTTCTCCTCGTCCTCCTCCTCCATAGTTCTCTACTCTATTCTCCCCGATTAACCGAATCTATTATATTTTTCCATCAACTGAGTTTCCAATATCTTTCTCATGAAATCCGACATCATTACATCTTTATAACATCCTTATTTTCTTAATTCTTGCATCCTCCTTCTCGATTCTACACTATTCATATTCAAATCTTAGTTTTATTTGAAACTAATCAAATTTCCGTATAAGCTTCTCTTTTTCCTCTCTCATGATATCATTGAAAAAAAAAACTAATGTATATTATAGACTATTATTAAGCTTTGATCTTAAAATGATCTTGCTCATTCTCGGCTTCTCATTCTACTTTTTCACGTAGCAAATTTGTTTTCTCTTGCATTACCTACTTCTAAGTAATTTACAATTCACTGTACTCATTTATCTATTACAGGTACCTGAATCTTTGTATTAAAATTTCTTTGAACTTATTCTTCAATCTTGTAAATATTTCAGTAATGATGCTATCTAGTAGCCTATTGTGATACACTGTTTTTTGATTTCATTGACCCAGACTTTTACCAGTAAAGGAAAACTTTCTATGCCGACAAGTTTTCAAGGTAGGTACTTCTTTCATCTCTCCATATACTTTTTACAGTATTCCCTGTAATTTCTATAATATTCACATAAATACTCACACGTACTGTATATTCCGTTCTCAGAGCACACAACTTTCGTAGTTGGTAGAGGAAAATAATCTTTATCGAAATTAATATTGAATTGGGCAGAAGCAGTTAGCCATTTTTTATTGATGACCAATAAGATCAATGTAAAACAGTTGAATCATACAACTTTTTGAAACACATTATGGTGACAGTTTACATAGGATTTTCTTGAAAAAGTTTTTTGGATAACTATATTTTTAATGTAGCATTTATATTAACTTAGTAGCAGCCAAAAAAACTATAAAAAAACTTCATTTTTGTCCAAGTTGTTAAAGTAGTGAAAATAAATTTCCCTGATCAATTGAATTTTCTTTTCAATGACACATAAATCGTGAATTTTTCCCATAAATAACGGCGTTATGTGTCTTGAAAGATTTATATATTGATCTTATGGAACATAAAACAATATGGCTGATTGCTACCCCACACTAATTCATTTCATTTGAAATAAATTATGAAAATAATAATTAAATTAAAATCCAACTGTTGAAAAAATATTTGCTTTCTATTTTACCAATACACAGGGTGTATTTGAATAATTACCTATTATAGAATTGTACAGTGAGTTAAAGAAAATTGATTAAAAAAATAATTTAAATAATTGTACGAGCACAGTCTTTTCATTTCTGGTGTTAAGTTTTTGAAAGTGATCATAGCCTTGATACTGAGTTGGAACTGTACAGAAGTTGTTAATGCCATAAAATGAAATGAATTTCAAGATGATTCAATAATTTCCAACTCATTTTATATAAGTGATAGAAAAATATCTTCAGCTCTGTCTTGAATTCCACATGAATTTTAAGTTCTTGTTTATAGTGTGAGTTTTTACAGAAAGAAGAATCATATTATTCACGTCCATCTACATATTTTTGTGTAAATTTTCTCTTATTCACAAGCTCAAGATTTAATTTCTCACTCTCTAATGTTATAATATTTTGATTTTTGAGATAATTATGATAAATTGACTCAAGGCGTCATTTTAACTAACAAATTATAATTTTAATAATTTCAACTAACTTACTATAAAAAATTAATCTATGCATTGCCTACTCAATTTTTTGCGATTATTATATCTCTCATTTTTTATATGTATTTTGTACAATCAATTACAGGACGGAATCGAAGTGAGTAGGTCTGAAGATGTATAATGAAATCTTTGAAAAGATGTTACGCTGTGCTTTTTAAAAAATTTCTTAAAATATATAAAACATAATATGCAGTAATTCTGGAGTGTTACAAAGTTTGCAATATAACTAATATAGTGTTCATGTTTGAGAATTCCATCTAAATCCTTTTGTCAAATAGCCCTTTTTTAAATTGAAATATCTGGATAAGTCACTTGCTATAAATTGTGTAGAGCTCTACAATTTACGTTTTAAGACAACAATACATGATCAAGAAATCTGAAAGCAACGTAAAATTAATATACTTTTCCTAAAGATAAATCAACTGCCTCTAAATTTACAAGTGGCTTTCAGAGTAGAGATAGAGCTCATTCGAATTCGTAAGTAACTATTTTACATCATAGATTCATTTTTTTCTATTGTTGACGATTTTTTGAGCTGTTTGAAAACAGTTTTTATTTAAATATAAATATTTGGGCCACTCATGTACCTATCTTCTCATTTACAGGTAGGGGTAAAATTGCAGGAAGAGGGGGGTAGAAGGGGCGCACTCATGAATTCACTCATTTTTAGAGGGGTAGAATTTGGGGGGTGGAGATGGAAAATGATCTGGACACCCTAATCTGATCCGATGTAGTGTTGGTGAAGGGAGAAGTAATAAAGGTCAATGACCTCTCCCCTCTGTGTAAACTGGGTCAAGATCAACCTGGGAACGTGGGTCAGCTGATAGCTGTCACCCGTATGTCAAGTTGAACAAAGGAAGCTCACCTCTTCTCCAAAGGAAGCTCAGCAGTTCTGATTCATAGTACAGTACTATCAATGGTTCTACCACCCTATTCCCTCTATATCATTATTTATTTGTCGTGAGTAATATAGGATATACCTTTATATTATTTAATAATGATCTCCCATCATCAAAACTGCTAGCAAACATAATTTACAATAGTAAAGTGCTAGTAAAACATAATAAAAAGTGACCAAGTTCACTTGGGCAGAACTACTTGTAGAAATGTTCTTTTATAGGTTATATAGGGCTTTTATTAGGTCGAACTGGTGTGATTTTGTGTTTATATAGTCGTTGAATTATGACAAAAGGATCCAAAATGCATCGGTGTAAATAAAATAATACGCTAGTGCTGTTTCTCAATCCAAATCCGTTTACGATCACTATAAAAATTGAAAAAAAAAATTAAAAAAATATATATATCAGAGGAAAATGATCAAATCTAGATGTTCATTTACAGCTGCATAATAATCTTGTAACTGAGACTAGGTCAAAACACTTTTCAGGCTTTTCAGACCCACAGATGTTAAGATACTGACTTGAGCATTTTTTCATGAAGAGTTTACTGTCTGTACGGTACTGTCTGTCACAAAACCCCAATTTGGGGTATGCCGTGTGACTTGGTCACTTTTTGCAGTACACCAACGATATAGCCTAAATACGTTCAGTACTGTAATTATTTTACGTTTGTATAATTCTGTGGCTAAAAGAGAGCGTAGAAGATACGAAGATATAAACCTCTAATCAGGGGGGGAGCATGCTTAGGAAATATCCCAAGACTCTAAGCGAAGCAATGCAGTTGCCTATTATTATTTACTACTTAACCATTTAATACTTCAAATAACATCACCAAAGAAATATTGAACCAGTTCTCCAGAATTGTCAATTGAAGGTGTTATTTTGTTTTAATTTATTGCATTTATGAAAAAACGAAGAATAATTTATTTTCCCTTTTTGTGTAATTGAGAAGTTTATATTGTGGTTATTATTCATATTAAATAAAAATACTAATATAAGAAGTTGTCTAAAACCACAGATTTATTGATACTTAGAAAGGCCGGTTTCGGTTGTTACACCATTGTCCACTGTACGAATAATTTATTTTCGTTGTTAAATATTCAATGCTGTATGTTTTTTTTTGTTTTTCGTGATAAAATCAATACCATAACCATAACCCTATACAATAGACCATATATAATAATAATATAATACAATAACCATAGCCTATAGACAAATTAGGTTATTTTGTAATGTAGACCTACATAAGATCCATAGATGCATTTTTGTCATATATCCTTATCACGTGGTGTGTATCACCATTAAAGAACTCAAATATATTCGTTGATTTGTTGATAGATTGATTGAGAAATTGTAAATTTGAACTAATAAGTCAACAAAACTCATGCACAACGTATTGTGATATAATATACTATTGTATAAATAACAAAGAATTGAAAAATTCAAAATAAAAATTAGTGGCCCGAACAGAATTCTTTGTAACACTCTATCAGCTCATATTTTTTGTAATTTGAATTTAGAACTTGTCAATAGAATCTGTAAATGCGTAGCCTAGTAAAAATATAATTCATGCTGCTCTGTAGATTCGCTGTGTTAATAAAAAAATACATGTGCGCTATACTGTTTTACAGTATTGTAGTTAACGCTTGCTCAAAGATGGTAATATAGCAACTAATTTCAAGGCCATAGAGGTTACCTTAAAATCTTAACCAAATCTAATACTGCCGAATTTCATCCCAACGACCTCAGTTTCAATGCAATGTACTTCAAAATAATTTTTTATGAGTGGAATTTCATTTTGTGAAAGCTTCCACATGTTTAGTCGAGTTCAAATTGTGTATAACTTTTTGAGAAAGCTCACTTAAGTTTTTCATATAAAGTTTATCCTCAACAAAAATGTGCTCGTATATTCACTTACATGCTATCCACTGCTTTACGCTATATGATTGCCACGAGACACATGTTATTATTTTCTTTTATTATCTTGAATATGAGTATATAACTTTAACCCATCAGGAATTCACATGTTATCATCAGTTCAGCAGAAATGAAGATCCATCTAAGATATTAGTCAATTTCCAATACAAATGTTCAAGTTTTTATATGTTTTTGCTTTTAGTTTCGATGTTATTTTATTGAGTGTTAGTTCATTAATGTCTGTAGTTTGTTGTTGAATTTAAATTTATATTGGTTATTATAATAGTATTCGGAACTATCAAATTTATATTGGTTAAAACTATATAGTTCTGTACTCGATTGTCGCTCAAAAATGTTAGTGTTATTTTATAACTTAAGATAATAAAAGCTAATTAATAAGAATGAAATGGATATAAGTTTCAACAACAGGAAAACATATTAGAGGAATCTTTAAATTACCAGTATGTACTATAAATTATTGAGATTTTTGTAGGATAATAATTTATCAATTGAACTTTTACTCAACCTGGATCATAACACTACACAACACATTCCTCCCTACTCTTATATGTTTTTAAATAATTTTTATTGTTAACAAATGTCATTCATTGCTGATATTTATTATTCAGCAAAGTATACTTGTGTTAGTTTATTACATGGTGCTTTTCTATATAAATTGTTCAACAATCAGATTATTTGAGCTCCCTACATCAATTTTCATGATGATCTGTTTAAATTTCATCCAGTATCTTATAGAAACTGTTTGATTATGCTTGACTCTGGACTTTAGTAGAATGTCTTTTAGACCTCTTGAGAAAACTGTAGACAAATTTCTTCAGAGTATAGGAAGACTATTCTATGGCCTTGATTCGCTCTTAGAATGTACTGTATATAGTGTACATTGATTATCTGACATAGATATTCCGCTTCTGCTATCAATTTGGCTTGAAATTATAATATCTCGGCAGTCTTTTGAGAATTCTTTAGTCACGTGATATCTCTTTTATTAATTAGTCTTCAAAACTCCTCCGTAGATGAATTTGTGGCCGAAATTCAATAATAATTGAGGAGGTACCGTAGCAGCCGTAGGATTAATCCACTAAGTTTTCCGATTTATCTCTTTGTTAGCGAACTGCTCTGAAACTTTTTAATGATGTCGCTTGGAGAGCGCCAATTACTGAGCACGATCAATGAATGGATTTCACTCAAGTGCGGATTGGTATGCTTCTCCGACAAACGAGTGCTGTCATTATTTTTCTAAAATTTTCTAAATTATTACTGTGAGGTCAGTGGGTCCTCGGATTACTTTTCTACCAATAATATTCGTCAAGTTGTAGAATGGTGTTGAATGGAATTTTATTGTTAGTGACAAGAGAAATATTTTTAAATACAACAAAAATCAATCAAAAAATAAAGACCAGTATTTTTAAAAAATCAATAACTTACTCAGTGGAAGCAAATTTAGAACTATTCACAATTTGATTATTTTACTATTCACGCTTCTAATTAAATGATTTAGTATCATATGTAGATTCACATTTCAATTCTTGAGAATTCCATGAGATTAAGAGTAGGAATTATTAAAAACTTATACAACACAGACCAGTGAAGAGAATTCATCCAAAACCTTTTCAAACTTTTTTAACGTTTTTGAGCTCCACGGTAAGTTCAAACTGAGTAACACTTTGAAATTTTAAGCTGAATTTTATGCTTGCAAAAACAATAAATAATAAACTTTTGTTCAAATACGTTCAATTCAGACATATCGTATTTAATAAACTATTCAAGTCGAAATATTCTATATGAACATGTTATTACAAATATTAAAAATAAAATAGAATTATATAAGGTAGTCAGAACAGGTTATTGTACGCTGTACTATTGTACTTGTTGGTTTGAAAATATATATGCTACAAACAGGAGAAAATAATAATTATTCATCAAGATACAGAGAATGACATGTTATTTTTGTAGTTCACGATGTATTATTTTTCATCAATTCTTTATGAGATCTCTTTCATCTCTAGCATATGAATATATAATACAAATATACGTACCCTATCGTGTAAACATTGATTTCATTAGATTCATCATCATAGAAGAATATGTTCGTCACTGTGAAACTCCTAAGACAAACATTTATATTCGACATAGTTCAACTTCTATAGTTCTAACAACTATAGTTCGAATAGGTACATTTCACAATATTGCATCCTTTATTCTCAAATCTTAAAAAATGTATAAATCACAGAATTACAGATATATTAATTTCTGTCTTTTTATCACTCGTTTACGCGATTAATTACTCTTTTAATCACTCTTTTACACTTCAATACTAAGACCAATGGTGTGAATATATAATCACTAAGATGTTATTTTTTTCAAATTTGTGCTTCATACATTATTATTTTATGTACAGGGTGCCACAAAGTTGACAAAAGATGACATCGAGAGAGTTTTCTCACTTTATGACAGGGTAAGGATTTTGACTAACCAAATCTATTAATGAAGTAATTATTGAATAATTCATGATAGATTAGCAGAAAACATTACATACAGAGAGGAATGAGACAATAGAAATAGGGTTTACTTTACAATCCAGAGCCGATATTACACACTATTGAATGATTTATTGAATTCCTTTATTGAAACATGGATTCATACCGGATGGACATAGGACGGCATCATGCGAATTACATAAATTACAATTTAGATGAATCATTATAAAATAAATTTTAATAATATAGCGCACATCTCTAAACTTTTATTAGTGTAGTGCAACTTACTGTGTATGACAATAGAATACTGTCAGACAATACTGTGTGCATGTGCAGACAATAGAATAGCTTCTTCTGTCGAAATCTAATCCAATAATACCACAATGTGAAAGGGTTTAAGAAACTTTCATTATAGAAATTGTGATAATAGTCTATATAGGAACAGCACAGTTGATATACAGTAAACATTTTCCAATACATGTTTGGTTCTCAGATTAATGAGGAATCGCATGTGCTCAAATGCTAATGAATAAATAATTATCTTTATCATCCGCCTCATTACCAACGCACAAGCCTAGAGCTCATGTGGGCATCACCCTCAACAAAATAAAATTATTATTAAACAAAAAATCAAATTTGAATGCTGTAAACCACCCCCGAAACATCTGCTACTGCAGATATTGAAACCCCTGCAATTAGGAGGTACCGGGTTCGATTCCCGGGCTGGCGAATAATTATTGTATAGTAGCTCTCATCAAATGTTTTTCTAGCTGTTCACCCTGTTGTCAATATTTGCAGTAGAAGAAGACTTAATGAATATGTTTTTCAAATCAACGTTTTGAATTATTGGTGACAGAAAGAAAGTCTACCTTTATTGAATAATAAAGAATAAATTCTATTCATTGTGTTGGAGCACAGTAGTCTTTAAATTTCATTCTCCATTGATGATGATGATTATGATGAAAAATATCTTTTACAGGATAATAATGGTACGATTGAAAATGAGGAGCTGAGAGGTTTCTTGAAGGATCTGCTTGAGCTGGTCAAGAAGGTTCGTATTTTTTCACTTGGTTTGATTATAGTTCTAATTAATTAAATTTTATTATTGTACAAATTTAGATTGTAGCAAGCACTGGAAAACTTATCGTGAATATGAGCTTTCTAGAATTTTTCTTTGAGTACTTCATTGCCATATGGGATATACGAAATGCAAAATGGAAAATAAACCAAAAATATGCAATGAATTAGTTTCTGGAGTGGTGGCTAGAATAACAAGTCTAGAGCTCCAGCCGTTATTTTTAGAGACAAGATTGAGTCTCTAAAGAATGAAACGAAAATATTCAAGTTTATAATAAAATATATAAAGTTTTTTGAGTTCAAATACTAGAGTTCAACTGAAGCACCAGCCGTTATTTTTAGAGACAAGATTGAGTCTCTAAAGAATTAAACAAAAATATTCAAGTTTATAATAAAATATATAAAGTTTTTTTTAATTCAAATACTAGAGTTCAACTGAAACATAATACTGTATACCCACCCACACACTTCAAGGAAATGAATATGAATGGAATCAGTGAATCAGTGAATCAGTAGATGTTCAGGTGTCATGACCTGAGAAATTTAAAGAATTCAACTATTCTATTTGATAAAATTATTAGAATTATTGATGGTGTTGTGAAATCCCTCCATAATAAGAAAACAAGGATATTGTCAAATTTCACTAAAAAATTTAATTAAAAACTTTAAAACAGTACCATATGGTTTCACGTTCATCAATGCATCATCAGCTGTACTGTACTGTTTGTACTGTCATGCGCTGATGATGCGTTGATAAACGTGAAACCATGGTACTGTTTTAAAGTTTTTGATACATTTTTTAGTGAAATTTGACAATATCCTTGTTTTCTTATTCTGTTATTTGACTACAAAGTTGTTTAAAAATGTATATGTTGATTTGATTCAGTGAAGCTAATTTGAGTTGATGTTTTCAAATGTAGGACTACGATGCTCAGGACCTACAAGAGTTTGAAGAGACCATTCTTCGAGGAGTCGACTACAATCAGAGTGGCAAAGTGAACAAGAAAGAGCTGACTATGATACTCCTCGCTCTGGCCAAGCACAACCAGGACGAGGAACCATCTACATCGTCGTAAACAAAAAACACCCGAGTCAGCTGTTTTCGAAACAACTGAAAACGCTGATAAAACTGAACAGCTGATTGTAAGCGGCTTGAGCGATAATTTCGATTGGAGGAAAAAATACTACATAATGGGAGCGGGTAGGTATTGATCATAATAGAGTTAACATCAAGAAGCATTGTGGCAACATGTGAAAGGTCTATTAGAACTGATTGAGTCGAATGGTAAGAATTTAGCGAAAAGCTTTGAATATCATGAAGTAAACTGAAGGACTAGGATTTATATTATTATTAAATACTTTATAATTGATTAATTGGTCCGCTATGTCTTTCAGGACTATTCCATCCATCTTCTACTCTATTCATTAACTATTTTCACCCATTTATTTTTCACTTTTTTATCATATCTATTTAGAATTGATGAGCATTATAAGAATCATCAAATTGCTCAAATATTTTTTCACAATATAGTAGCAAATCTCATAGAATGTTGTAACTGGCATTAGTGAAGATCTCTTACAAATGTATTCTTCTATATTCCATTCCTCTAATCCGTCATTTCGAAATTAAGAGATCGAAGGATTCGATTCATACTTTACTCTTTTCACTATCCACACTTCATTCTTCATTCATGAATCATCTTTGATCATTTTGTAAACTAATTTTCCTTGGATTTTTGATAATTAACAAGGAACAACAATTTCTTTGTAACAATTGATGAAGGAGCTTGTTAGCATTATTTCAGAGAACACAGTATCACTTCTCATTGTTCAATGAGGCCCTGCAATAGTACAAACGTTTTTGTAAAAAGATATCCATGAGGTGTTGGGATTACAGATGTTTTAAGGGCACATAATCCCACCCTTTCAACTGGATCGCCTTAAGAATGTATACTAACCACTTGAATAAAACTTAAACAAGTTTGTATGTTTCAATGTGTAGTATAATATTTCCAGATAGATGTTCAACCTTACTCTCTTATGTAGCTAAGATATTTTCATGTGTGTTGTTATGCTAAATTGCTCAGTGTGTGCTAAAAATGCTGCTTTTAATAATTTATTCACAACAATAACAGTTATTGGTGTTAATATTATTGGTGACGTATAATAATTGTAATATAATTCCATTACGATTGATGTGCTTATGATGGATGTTATGCATGTATTAAAAAATATTTATCGATGTTATTTTTTAAGTAAACAATCCAATCAAATAGACCCACTGTCATAAGATTAGGAAACATCTATTTATGTGAATTTGAAAGCGATGTTAAGATTATATAGCTTACGGTTTGATTAAAAATAAATGTATTCAATCTGTTTTGGTTATGAATCATATCTTTATTTTTATAAATAATAACAGGATTATTGGTTTCAAGAGCTAGGTTGTCAAGTCTGAAGAAAGTGTTTGAGTAGAAAAACGAAGATGGAAAATTTCAAGTTATCTTTGACTGGAATTATAAAAAATATACATAATTTTATTCAGAGAAAAATTTAATGTAATTTGTTGCAGAGAAGGCGAAGTATCTAATTATTATATTATTACCAACTATGACAGAATTCAGTTCAGTCTATTTCATTGATGGAGCTCAGAGCTCTAATATGTCTTGATATTATTACACGCTTAATACACGGGCGTATCGTTAATCTCATAATTGATTTTACAAGCATTAAAAATCAAATTAATTCAGATAGGTAGGGCTATGATTGGATAATGTATGATGTAAATATTGTGTCCCTCTTCTATAACTAGTCCCGATATTCGCCAGTAAGCCCAGACGAATGCCATATACTCACAACACATTATTGCTGTTACATAGAAAAACCACCAGAATTAAGAGAACCGGTATATTGCTGTCTCCCATGCTCTCCTTAGGCTGCTAAATGTTTCCATCTTTGTCAGAGCACGCAGAACACCACAGACCCGACTATTTGAAATCATTAAAACATATAAATATTATAAACATTAGAAGACTTGTTGGATTTTTAAAATTTTATCAGCTTGTTTAAAATTTATGAGTAACTATGAATAATATAATACTAAACATAAACATTTATTGTAGCCTAGCTATATTTTTAAAGCTCTCTGTAGCTGTTGAAATTTATCTATTCAAGTGAGTTGATGCGAATTAATGTCAATGTAATTTTAAACTAATGCATAAAAGGAATATAAATAATACAATCTGGGTATTCAAACTTTTTAACCCAAGAATTCGAGTGATATTACTTGTAAAAATGTAACTCTTTTTTATAGTTTTTATAATAAGTACCTACTTTTAGTAAATGATTAGATTAATTGCATTTGCAATACCTTTTAGTATGAATATTTGAACTGATAATTTTTGGAGTTTTGTTCCACTATTCTATCCAGCATTGAGTGATTTGCTATTCATTCAAGTTTTTATTCATTTGAAAATACCCGAGGTTGATAATATTATGCTCATCTAGAACGTTAATTGAACGTAAAGGGTAATTTGAAGAGGGCAGTTCAACTTATAATTCAAATATTGATATTGTTTCTGAGGATTCTAATAGAATAAGTTATAATAAGAATAATATCATCTATATAAACAATAAATGAATTTTCAAAATGGATAAATAACTTATCATTATATACGAAGTGTGCATCAAGAAAATTAGATTTTTTGAAGCTATTCAATTTAACTGAAATATTTCATTGAACTTGATTGAGAATATTGATATTCACAAAATTTTAAAAAGTACTGAAAGAGTGGATGCAATCCACAGTGATTGTCAGCTTATACTACCTAATTTTTGTCAAATAAGAAGAATTTTTATATCAAATACGAAATAAATCTAAAGCTTTCAACAACATGATCACAATACTGTATGTATGAGCGAGGGCAAAGAGCTCAATGAATTTTATTTTATTTGTAGTTTGTAAAGTTGAAAAATATTATCTGGTCCATCAGCTTTATTCTTAATTATTGTTAACATGAATCTCAAAAATATTTTTCCGTACAAATTATGTTAAATAAATTGTCTATTCATGTACGCACAATATTTGAGCTTATTGAATATTTATTCACACTAAATTAAGAATGAATAAGTTTAGTAATGTTTCTTGTACTTTCTTCTTTGATGGAAGATCGAAGGTGGATTCAATAGTGATATAAACTTATTCCCTGTTTCGATTCTAATACACATCAGGTATGTATCAGCTGGTGAATAAGGTGGATAAATATTTACTAGTCTCATTACCAAAAAAATGGTTTCTCATAATCAAATACATGTTCTTACACGTAACCCGATAGCTTTTGCTTTGAATCACACTTCCAAAATTTTCCAACTTCATAACTGTACATATGTACAGGTCACCAGTATATAACTGATCATCAGTTAATGACCTTCTTCACATCAAGTTAATTGAGTAATTGACCTATATTTTAAATGCACAATTGCACTTTTTCCATTCATTAGGTAACTTCAAGACGAAAATTTGAATAGTAAAAAATATAAAAACCATATTTATGTATCATTGTTACCAGCTGAAGAGTTCCCAATAGTAATCAACAAAGTGAATAATCGATCTTGAATCGACTTCGACCTTACATCGAAGCAGAAGGAACCTTGTTTCTATTACTAGTAATTCTCCAAGCGTTTATCCAGTTATTTAGAAATGTAAGAGGCAAGGCATGATGTAAGAATGCCGTAATATAAGCATAGAAGAAAAATCAATAAGATAGATCTGATGTTAATCAATAGGCTACAACAACTACATATTATAAGTTTTTCATCCATTTTTAGGTCTCATTGTACTCATAGGAAGTCAATTTGATATGACAAATGATAATAGGTTTTGGTTAATGATATCTTTATGATCAGTGTTCTCAATAATTATTGATGATTGAATTGAATTTGTTGATCAGATCAAATCTAGTTTTATTCAATGATATCACTTACATGACAAATTCCATTACACAAATGATATTACAGATCATTGAATACAATTCTGTTTGCTTAAGAAAAATCTTGTCTGCAAACAGGAGTGAAATAACAATAATTTGTTGATTTATTCCTCTCTATTATCAGTTTTAAATATTTTTACATACAAAAGTTATAGCCTACAATCCTGAAAATTATACTCATGATCTGACCTTTGAGATTGCACTCAGTCGTAAGTGATTCCAATATTAAGACAATGAGAATTTATATGGTCCACAGATCAAAGATTTCATTGTTTACAAAAATATTTATTGATAGCCTATATTTTTTATGAAACATCAGTTGAATTGATAGCAAAAATGAAATGAACTTTTTACAAACAATTTTTTTTCATTGTTATAGATTTTTTACAACTCAGCCCGTAAAAATTGCATACAGCTTTTAAAATCAATGTGATTGCTTAAAAAAATATTTTGGAAATCTGATAACTCAAAAATAATACGTAGAATGTTGAAATGTTAATTAGTGTTACAGGTTATACTGTAGGAAGTTTTCAAGTTGTTGATGAGAATTGTTGTAATCAGATTTAAAGGCTAATGAATACATTTCTAAAGTTGAGATTTGCTCATATGGACACTTTTACTGATTTACATACGTGTTCCTACCACAGGAGAGTAAGTTATATTTTATATAAAAAACTCTAGATGACATACCATAGTTATAAAGAATAAATCATCTACATGAGACTTCTCATATCAAAATTAAGTTCATTGAATTTGAGTGACTGTAGTTTTCTTATGGCATTGCAATTCAAATTTTCACATTTATAAAGATATCAGCACTTGCCCAACATAAAATTATATTTTATCTCCAGTTGGACACTGGGAAGAATAGTTGGAGGTGGTTGTTTTAGAAAACAATTAATTGAACTTGAATATTTAATTATTAATAAACTCAAATAATTATCCATTCAACACTGCATGAGTATCAATGATTTTTGTAACAGAGCATGCAAATATGTTTTCTCTGATAAATACCGTACTGACATTGTGTGGAATAATTCATTTCAAAATCAAATAAAAGTTGAAAGTGAATTTCAATAATACAATAGCCTACAGTATTATTTTTCCATCATTCACAAACACATAAAACTAATTAACTTTTTTTTCTAAGATAATGAATTTGCACCCAAGTTCGATGAATAATCACACTTTAAAAGTTCTACTCACTAGCGTTTTATGCACGAGTTTAAGATAAAGAAGTTGACAAGAATTGATTGATAATAATCAAAGTATTTTATGTAGAATTCGAATGAACGAAAAAAGTGTTTGAGAGAAGCTACTTCTCGATCTTATCTTATAGAAAATATAGTATCCATAAGAGAATTGCAAGAATTGAAATAAAATTCAAGAAAATTCTGAATTTTCATTTTCATTAAAGCATTATTTAGAGTACCGTAAGATAGTTTTTGATGGTGGAATGTAATGTAATTGGAGGCTGTCATATTCACTTTGATGTAAATTACCAACATAACATTCAAAATAAAATTCAAACTGTACTGGAAAATGTAGGTTTTGTATTAATATAAAAGAGTATTATCATATTTGAATCAGATCTGTAATTAGTTTCATAGATTGTCTCATTTTACAAGTTGATGTTTCTTGATTGGTGTTTCTCAGCATAAAAGTCTTGATATTTTGATCCAATGCATTTAATAAAATAAGAATATTGTGTAATTAACCTGCTTTAGTAGCTCCCAATGTTGAGAATGAACCAGTAACAGTGCAATCTATGATGTTGACTTGCCGTGAAATAGAATGTTTGTGAAATAAGTTTATAATGTATGGTACCGTGATTATTTAAATTTGAAAAATATCAAAATGTGATATGCTTTAATTGTTGGATGTTCAAGCTTTTAGATATATATATCTAGTGTTTATAAATCATAAATACATACAAAAATATAAATGTATAATTTGAAAAAGGAAATATACGTATACCAGTAACATGTGATTATTTCATAGATTATTATAATGCTTAATCTCATACATATTTATCACCAACCATCACTGATGAATGGTCAAAGAGAAGTTTGAAAATTGGGTTGGTCAATTTTACCAAGTCCATAATGAGAAAAATACGTATCAAAATTACCTCTTGTGTAGTGTAAACTGTAATATTTACTATAACAGTATAAATATGGATAATTGTTTGAATTTTTCATGAACATTATATTATCATACCAATCATGGAAGAATAAACAAAAATAAATATTTTATTTTGTTTTACTTGAGCAGCCAATCACATAGCCAGTTACCTTCACGCATGGTTGAGGGCAGATAAGAGTCCTGATCACTCCAAAGGGCTACGTGGCACTTCTTACAGTGGCGTTTTCAACGAACACATCAAGCGTGGCGCTTCCTACGAACCAAACTTCAATTGTGGACTTCTCTACGAAGAACTGCTACCTGTACTGAACTTATTATCTGTTACGGTTACAAGACTATTATTTGGCTGTGATAGTTATAGCATTTTAAAATGCTATTATTTGTCTAATATTGTATATGTGTAGATGTAATTTTTCTGCTACTATTATGCATCTAAGGGTGGGAGTAAGAGAGACGGTTCGGAAGTCCATGATTATATTTAGAACATCCTGATCACTTCAAAGGGCTACGTGGCACTTCTTACAGTGGCGTTTGCAACTTGGCGTTACAGTGGTCATTTTGAAACGTTTATGACTAATTCTTGAGTTATAAGCATTTGAAGGTGAGTGATTTTTCTGATCTGTGAGTGGAGGAGAAATTTTATGTTTCAGTGGATAACTCACCCTGTATTGTAGCGAAACGTCTCATAATATAGCACAACACTTGTTAGGTCAACCTCTACCCATAGCCCGAATATCAACCAAATCTGGGAGATTTGAATTTTTCGTGAAATCCATGAATAAAAATACATAATGGATTTTAGCAAAAATGGCCAAAAATTAAAATCGTTCAAACTTTCAGGAATTATAGTACTTGTCGAGAGGAACAATAATATGGCATCACATTGGCAAATGGTAACAGGCCAGTAATTTAGAAAATGATGTATTGTTTGTAAGATACGCCATCCTTAGTTACTTTTTTGTGAGAATTGTCACTACAAGAGAGTCCATCAATTTGCCCCATATAAATAACAGTTACATTAGTGAAGAGATACAAGCTGAGTACAGGTAGGAAAGTCCACGGTTGAATTTTGGTTGGTGGGGAACGCCACGCTTAATGGAAATGCCACGCTACCCTCCAGTGTGCTTGTTCCCCTGCAACTTGCCTTGAGAATAGTCCAGAGTAGTCTAGAGTCTGAAGGAAGTGGCATTCTGAATACAGATCTAGATTTCTCAATAGACCCGGGGGGCGAGCCCCTTCCAGGGGGCACGCGACCAGAGAAATTAAAACCTACTAGAAATAAAAATTAATTGTAGCAAAAACTCAACATATTTTTGAATCGACTTGAAAAAATAAGGCCAATAAGAGTTCATTAGACCCAAAGACCTTAAAGAGATATAGACCCACAATGCCTATGCCTTCCCAATGATAGCTCTTACTTGAAATTGAAGGCCGCCATTGGGGTATTCTAGCACGAGATATTATATATTATTTATTTGTAATACTATAGATCACAAAGGCATTGGTGGCATTGGTATGTAATAATCTTATGGGTTGCCCCCTCAATGGCGGATTTCAATTCCAAGTACGACACTAGCGCTGCATGTGAGTCTATGCATCTTTAAGGTCTTTGATTGGACCAAATAATTTTTGGAAAATATTCTCAACATCGCATGTAGCGTTTGCAGCTCTGTATGAGTAACTCTGGGTCAAATCATACAGGATAGCATAAGATTTCCCATGGTATAGGTCGTCTATGTTGCAAATTTCAAGCCGATTTGTTGTTAACTTTAGCCGATTACTGTTGACTACTGTCAATTATTACGGTATCATAGCTTCACGAATACTTGGACTATCAACTTGAGTGAAATTTGAACCATAAACGCCCTATACCATGGGATATCATCTCAAGTTATATATTCTCAATGGTCAAGCTCTCAAATCTAGACTGGCAGTCGTGGGCTCTGGACCAGGAGAGCTTTGGAGGCTCGAACCCCCTTCAAAACATTTACATTTGAACTGAGTTGACGCATTAATTCTTAATTGATTTTTTTTGTGAGTTGGAAAAAGAAAAATTGATAGTAAATCAGTAAATTTACTATAGTTGGCCAAACGAAAATGGGTCCCTCAAGGTCAAAGCTTGCTCTTGACACCACCTCCCGTCTCTACCAGCACTGTTGCCACTTTGTACTAAGGGTGGCTAGTAAGAGAGAAAGTGAATGTGTGTGTGAGAGAGGGTGTGATAGTGAATGTGTGTGTGAGAGAGGGTGTGATAGTGAAGTATTGTTATTGTGGGGAGTATTGTTTGTCTTATCTGTCCAAAGCCTGGATGAAGTGTGATGGGAATCAAATGAGAATTCATGCAAATTGAAAAATGCAGAGTGAAGTGGGCACTACAAGAATATTGACTAAAATAAATAAAATTACATCACTCCACTTCCAATTGATTATTATAAAAGTCTTCAAGTAACCTTTATGAAGTAATAGCTCAGTTTATAAATAGTTGCATTTATAAAGAAAAATCTAATCATCATTATAAAATTGGATTTCTTGATGTCATGACTCAAGAAAGAGTTATACATAATACATAACAATATTCTTTCCTTCATTTCATGATGTTGAAGAATATAGCGGATGATGGGAGGAGGTAACGGGGGATGTTATTGTTCCAACTTCAAAGAATGACACAATAGAACTTTTGAACCTGATGTGCTCAAAAGAATTTGTGACAGGTAGTGACGGAAAAGAGGAAGAGGGAAGGTATGAGAAGGAAAGAGTGATGTTCAGGGTGTAGAAATATAGTCAATGTATATAGACTGGTCGAGTGAGGGGTGGCACCAGTGGCAACATTGCAGTGGCCTTGAGAGACCCATTTTCGCTTGGTCAACTATAATGTTATTGTCTATAGTGAGACCCACGTTATAATGGCAGTGTTTGATTAGGAATGGTATTGCTATCCTTGTCTTTCATTCAATAAAGCGGATAGCGCTCTCTCTTTCTCGCTTCGCTCTGTTGACAGTTCGTCTTTTAACAATGTAGAATATTAATCATTAATTGATAAAATATTTCATTTTAATTATGTAAATTGATTATGAAATTATTGAAAAAAATAATTTATTTTTGGTATAGTTGAGAAGTTGATATTGTGGTAATTATTCATATTGAATGAAACAATTTCTTAGTCTTTTTCATTCAAAATACTTTATTGACTAATAAAATATAATTGATTATTTTAAACGAGAATGAACAATTATTAATATTACATCAATAAACCCGTATCAGCTATCGTCTATAAAAGTCATAGACGAAACAGAGGTTCGGCAACGTTTTTCTCCTCCTATCTTTTTCCACTGCCATTATAACGTGGACCTCACTATAGTAAGTTATAATGGGGAACTATAGTCACTATAGTAGTGGGGCGGTGCCTCGGCCGCTGTACTTGAGCCTCTGGCTGTCACGCAAAGAGCGCTTATAAAAATAATTCTTAAGAAACCAGTCAAATACTCGTCAGACCAGCTCTTTTCCGATTTCCAGGTCCTGGATATCCGCCAGCTTTACTTGAAATCCATCCTCACATTTATAAAAACATATAAAACCAATATCTTTACAAACTTACAACATGATTATCCAACCAGACACCGAATAAATTACGGATATAACTTTTCCAGATCACTGAACAGTAACCCCCTTTCTACTTGCCCATTTGATTTATCGAAACCTCCCACAAACAATCATAGATGCAGAAGAACTTGGTGCTGCCGCCTACAAGAAGAGAGTAGGGTTTTGGCTCCGCTCAATCGGCCGGGTGGCCGCCGCGGCGCTGCTGGAATCGCCATATAGGTGACACAAAGCAATTGGCACATATTCAACCACAAACCTCACTAGATTGTGATTTTGTGTTTAAAGCCCTTCATGCCTAACCTGAGTTTCTTTTATTTATTTTAATTATATTCTGCTTTTATATTATACTTTCTATTTAATGTTGTTAAATCGTTAGTTCAGATAGCTCACCAGAAGATGAAGTATTCTGAGTCGGGTACTTGTGCTGTGTGAATCGTCGTTGATACAGTTTGTATTTATACATTCATACATGATTTAACATATTTTTTATAAGCTAAACTTGAATTAATATAAATTATTGACTGTAGTTTTCACACTAGTGTTACCTGTATAGAAGAGGTGCTCTTTCCCCGCGCACGGATCTACAGTCCATGCGGGGAAATAATTATTCCATAATTATTCTATTCTATATTGTACATTGTTTTATATTGGAATAAATAAATTGAATTGAGTTATTATCCATGTAAAATTCAATTTTTAAGTGAACAAAACTCTCTTTGGAAGTTTTTACTTATGCTCGGTTGAACACGGTCAAACTGGTACGCTTAACACGCGTGCACTGGAATTATCGATAGTAACTTTTGCCATATAAATAGTGCACTCGAAAAGTGAAGGCGATTTGACCATGCTAAAATATCTTGACCGAGCTCGGTGGTCGGACATCAAACATACACATAGGCCCGGTTGCACAACAGCCGGTTAAATTTTAACTGTGACTAATTTCACGAGAACCAATCAGAAAAGACGTTTCAGAAAAGACGGCTTCTCTGATTGGTTCTTGTGGAATTAATCAAGGTTAAAATTTAACCGGCTGTTGTGCAACCGGCACATAGACTTGAATTTCTTTATTCATTACGAACTGCTATATGTTTCATCAAGTTTTGACACTAAAATGATGACTTGCAGACTATATTTATTGTAATAAATATAACATATTTATTCACTGACAGGAGCATGCTTTCGAATCTCACAATTAATATAGTCTGCAAGTGGTCATTTTAGTGTCAAAACTTGATGATACACTTACAGTTGAAGACTGGCTGAAGTGTTCTCTTGGGCCGTTCTGTTTTCATTTTGTAACAAAAAACATTAATAACCATGTTCATGAATGATCTATTAGAGAGAACATGGCCAAGCTCGCCAAACAACTAAGTAACTAATTGGTAGCTAGGCAACTAACATGAATTGAATTTGGCTATGACTCAATCTTAGAACCCTTTATAAATACGGCCCAGACTTTGGAAACCATAAGGAAGCTTGGTTGATACTGCTCATGCCAACCATGAAATTCATTTATAGTTCTACAATAATTTGAGAGAAACATGGAAAGAAATAACTCCATTGAAATTGAGGTAATAAACTTTTTTATTAATATTATACTTTACCATCACATTCGGTATGACATATATTGCAATATCAACAGTAAAGAAAATTATAAATATGAGAATGATTACAATCTAGAACAGCATAACAAGAAATAGGATGAAATACAATCATAGGAACAAAAAGTTTTAATGAATATATTTTAATTGAATAGACTTAAAACGTTGTCAAAAATCCACTTTAATTAAATAAAGATTAATATTTTACAGGAGCATGCTTTCATGTGTGCTCACACATCATCAGCTTAATTTTTATTTAATTAAAGTGGACATAACAAGAAATAGGATGAATTACAATCATAGGAACAAAAAGTTTTAATGAATATATTTCAATTGAATAGACTTAAAACGTTGTCAAAAATCCACTTTAATTAAATAAAAATTAATATTTTACAGGAGCATGCTTTCATGTGTGCTCACACATCATCAGCTTAATTTTTATTTAATTAAAGTGGATTTTTACAACGTTTTAAGTCTATTCAATTATGGGAAAGTTCCACAACATCAACATTCACGCTACGAATATATTTTAATATATCACCTTCTGTATTGACAGTAATATATTATAAAAATTATAAATATATAAACAATCACAAACTATAACCTGAAATAACATGAATAAAATGATATAACATGAATTAAATATCATAAGAACTATAATAAATTATAAATATAAAAATAATAACAATCTAGAACAGTACAACAAGAAATAACATGAATCATAGGCACAAAATTACAAAATTCAACAACACAATAAATACATAAAACAATTATTGCTATTGAATATAAACCAACTGTTATAGTAATGCTACTGAAAGTTGAATAATCAAACACAAAACAACATATTTCCAAGTATCTTGAATATATTAAATTTTATAGCAATAATAAAATTAAAAAATTATTTAGAAATGAAAAATATCTACAAACAAACATCAACTTCTAAATTTCAACAAATATGTATGCAATAGTTTTTTAGATTCAATATGACTGAAACTAAAAGGGCCGGTTTCCGAGCTCGAGATTAAGCTAAGTTCTAGACTTTAACTGGCTTTAAACTCTTAAGTCAGAAAAATTGGCTTTCCGAGTCAGAGCGTTAACGTAATTGAGGACTTAAATAGACTCTGCAGTTTAGAGATCATGTTAGACCCTGGAGTTTATAATTTCGCTTTCTGAGTCAAGGATTTATCAAAAATCGTCAAGTCCAGGACTTGAAACAGCGTGATTTTAAACCCTCGACTGGGGTAGGGTTTAAATTCAAGTTCTAGACTTCTGAGCAAACACAATTCAGTTATTGTTTTGGAGTAGATAAAAAGCCAATTAGATATCATGGAATACCTAAATTATTTGGATTAGTCCATCTAAATTCATAATTTATAGTTTGCAAGTTCATTTTGGAATAAAATTGTATCAGAAATATGAGTAAGAAACTAACCTCATTTTAGGACTGTAACATAACCTAAAAATGTTCAAGCAAAATAATACAAGGATTGCCGTGGAATTTATATTCCAATCTGAATGTTATTATTCAATGTCATATTCAACATATTAATAATAATAACAATAATAAATTATTACTCCAGCTTTTTTCAAAACAAATACGTTTTCAAACTCAATAGCCTGATGAAATTTTTATTCCAAAATCACTGGTTAGGATCAATGATCAATAATATCATAACGTAAAATGAAATGTTTATTCATTCACCTTTCAAAGGTTTTGCTTTGAATAAGCCTACAAAAAAATTGAAACGTATTTTTACAATATAGTTTGGAGAGCATGCTCATTTGAATTGTCCCGCTGTAATCAGCTGTTTCCGTTTTGCTATAATGCCAACAATACAACAGCAAAATATTGTGAATTTCCCTCACATTTAATGCGTTAAAGTCCTGGACTCAAATAAGTCGAGAACTTGATAGACCCCGGAGTTTAGAAGATAAAATCATGACTCAGAAAGTCAATTTAGACCCGAGAGCTTATTTCAGTCCTGGACTCTGTAAGTCCAGAACTTATAGATCCCGAGCTCGGAAACCGGCCCTAAATTAGGTACGAAGAGTTTAGAGAAAAATAATACCAGACATCGTTTTATAATAATATAAAAGTTTACTCCAGCTATTATTTGCTAGTTAATTAAACAGAATGCAGATCTGTAAGTACTGTATTTTATTTTGAATAGCTTATTTTTGATTATGTTAATTTTATGAATTAAAAGTAATTATTTTTTCAAATTTAATACCTTGTTTCTTAATATCTTTTGGAATATAAATCTTTGAAAATGGGACACATAGTAAATAGCCTGGATTTGGTTGTATAAATGTAAATAGAAACAGTTTTTGGGAGTTGGACCATTTCAAAAATCATAATTTTACAAATTGGAATAGATAAATAAATCCATGATGCAAATGCTTCTAAAAAATATGACTAAAGAGGTATTTTTCAGTAATGGCTGCCAATGAGTGCATGTTTGAAATTCACTTTTCAAGTTTGTGAATACAAATTGCCAAAAGTATCAAATCTACAATTTCTGAAAATTGTAGGTATGTGTTTTTATTGTTACTTTAAGGGCCGTTTGCACAGTGACAGTTTAAACTAAATTTTATTTTAAACTGGATTAAATCTGTATCAAGTCCAGTTTGTTATAATGTGGTTCATTTTGAGTTTAAGCCACCAGCTGATTAAATTCAGTTTAAGCTTTGACTTTGCAAACGGCCCTAAATCACTTAAACAAAATAATTTGAATTTGATTGGTATCTATAGATCATCTAGCTGTAACGTACCTAGGACGTCTGAATAGCAGGTGATAGAAACTTGAATATGAATTAAACAAACAAGCTTGTTTTTTAAAATGTAGACATATTTAGTAGCAATGGATTTGAGTTTCATATAATACAAGAGTATTAGGGAATTCGGAATCTTGTTTGAACATTTTATGTAGGATCATATTATTTGTACACCATCCTAATTATAACCAATTTTCAAGGTTCAAGTCTGAAAGGGTAGATTTCCAACTTCATCAAAATTATCATCAGTGTCTAGCTCTGTATACCGACGGTAGAGGAATGTACATTCTTCTAGATACTGTGAAGTCCACAAAATTTACTGTCTCAAATTATACACGTTTCTTCTTCTAACGGATCAAGCATTCTCTAACTTCCAAGGACATGATAAACATAATGCGTTCACATTAAATAGTAGATGAACTAAGAATAAAACCACAAATCATAAATTTGTTTATAAAATACTACAGAAAACTTTCGAGTTTTCATCTATTCATTGATTATTTTAGGTGAAGAAGGAGACTTCCTACAAGGAGATCAGTTGAGATATCAGTGCCGAAATGCAAGAGAACTTACAACAACAAGTACTATCAGAACCATCATATGAATTTCAATCAAATAAATGAGAATTAAGTTTTCACCAATGTAATGTAACTAGCAATTTAAAATTGGAAAAAATAAATAGAAAATGTTATCAATTTGTTGTGAAATGTGCATCAAGTATGGGTTGCCCGCCGGTTCTAAATATTAAAAATATCGAGAAAATGTTAATAATTTTATCTGAAATCTATCTTAGATGTGGGCTATCCGTTCAATTAGTTATATTAATTATTTTTTTATTGTACAGTGTTTGCTCATTTTATGAATAATTGAATATTTACATATTTAAAATACACTTTTTATCCAAAGTATTGTAGGTAAATTTTACATACATCACTGCACAATGAGCAAGACTTTGTAGACATGACATTAAATACAGAATTGTAAATGTGATAACAAATTCGTTTATTGATTTGAATTTGAATGGGTAGATAGATGAAGCACTAGTGTGGAAAAGAGCCGAAATTCTGTGGTTCACTGTGTCCTTAAGGCTGTGCAAAGGCTAACAATAAACTTTCTCCTGGTGATATATTTCATAGTTTTTCAATTTGTATATCGTCAAGCTATCAAAATGAAAAAGTTTTCTCGAGAAAACATTTTTTCCTACAGTTACCTTGAAAAGTGGCCATTCCTGCACTGATTATAGAACACAAAGAATCACTTTTCCGCTCTAGTGCACAAAGTATTACTTTGCGTACTCCAGATTTGCAACATGGCAACACAAAATAGTTGGTGGGTTATATGGAGGATTAGTACATGAAAACAAAAATTAAGTTGCTAACAATGACTGTGGTTAGATTTAGATAAGAATCATTTCAATGGCTACCGTACATTTATGATAAAATCCCAATCTAGAAATCCAAAACAAGAATAATGTTCATCTAAATCATAATTAAATAATCATCATTTACGAATTCTCATAATTTAATAATAAATAATAGTTCTTTTCTATTGATAATTATTATTTCAACTGCAAGCAATGAGAAAAGTAGCAAATACATGATAAAATTCGAATTTTGAGGTTAACTGATTACCGTTTTGATATCCATATAAATAAAAATAATAAAAAAACATAAGAATACTACAATAAATATTCACTGTTGTCTATGTTATTTTTATAAATATTTTTCAGTTTACTTTGAGCATTTTTCTCAGTAATTTGAGCAAAAGTCTAAATTTCTGAATCCTGTTTCAGTAGTTTTTAACTGGATGAAACAAACTTAGGTATGATTCATCCCGCTAGGTCGCTCGCTTGTCGGTTCAGCCATCTTGCAGCCATCCCAATCAGCTGTTGGCATGTATTTTGAATGCGAATTTTTTGTTCTATCTGTATTTTTTCTGATTCTTGAATGAATAAAAATGAGAACTTAGGCTGAGAATTTTCAACTTCAATTGGATTATTAATTTTTAAATGAATTAAGGTTGTTATTAATAACAGCATCACACACACACACAAACATTTGATGGATTTCAGCCATCATTTTACCCATAATTACCCACTTTTCATATTCAATGGTAGGAAAAATTTAATGAGAAATACATGTGCAAAGTTCCTCTGCTGCACTCAAGAAGCCATTCCACCCTCGCCTATGGCTCGGGCGTAAACGTTTCTTTCATTGCAGCAAACTGTCACTTTGCGCACTAGTTACACAAATAACTATTTTTGATCATTACTTTTTGAGATATGAGCGCCTAGAGTTCAAATCTTCAGGACAGAACATTTCAAATTTGGTAAGAAATAAATCCATGAGATTTTAGTGGATAAATTCTTCATTGTATTTTTGATTTAATAAAACAAAAATTTCCAGAAAATAACAATTTTTGATAAATCAAATTTTTGATTTACCAAAAATAACTTTTTTTGAGTTATTTTTGGTTTTTAATAAATTGAATAACTTTCTCAAAAATAATTATTTCCAAAACATTTTTGTTTTATTAAATCAACAATACCACCAAGAATTTATCCTCTAAATCTCATGGATTTATCTCTTACCGAATTTGAAATTTTCTGTCCCAAAGATTTGAACTTTAGGTGCTCATAATATCTCAAAAAGCAATGGTCTGAAAAAAAATGTTTTTCTGAAAAAACTTTTATATTTTGATAGCTTGATATACAAATTGGGCTTCCTCCAAGGGCTCCTCTTGTACATAGGCTTACATTTCTACTCTTTTATTTTTATCATCAGTCTAGTTCTGGCATGCCTAGAGAGTAGACACATCTGTGCAGCTCCGCATTGAAGTAGTGTTTTCAGTAGGTAGTGTTTTCCGTTCAATTCAACCTAAATTTAATATAGTTTTATTCAGTTTTAGAAGTAGAGTAACCAAATCATATTATTATTTTTCAAAAAGTGTTAGTTTTTTTAATAAATCAGTTTTAAAGTTTAAATTAACTAGTTGACACAAGGCCAGAAGCTCACAAGACAATGGAACAATGGTGAAACGTAACGGTACCGGTAGTTCATCAACCCCCAAGCAGCCAGCCACCACTGCTTCTATTTCCAGAACCGTTGGCAACAACCCTTCGCACAATAGCCTGGCTGAAGACATTCTTCTGAACATGAAAAGTCAGGTAGAAGAGGCAGTAGCCAACGCTATGAAAGGAGTTTTGCTGGAACTGAAACAACTGAAAGAAGAGAACAAGGAACTCAAGGCCTGGTTAGCAGATCTTGAGGAAGCCAACATACTCATGGTAGACAACCATGAGCAATATGGACGTCGACAGAATCTTTGTATTTTCGGTGTCCCTGAAAAAGACAACGAAGATATGGACATCGAGGCAATGAAAGTTTTCAAAGAGAAGCTGGGCATCGATGTTCAGTTAGAGGAGATTGACCGCTCTCATTGAATTGGAAAACCACAACCGACAAGCAGAGACTCCAGCGGCCGTCCTCACCCTATCATCATTAAATTCCTGAGCTACAGGACCCGGCAAAGGATCTTCGAAGCCAAGTCAGCTCTCAAGGGGACAAATATTACCATTAGAGAAGATCTGACGAAGCACCAGCTGGCAATCCTGAAGGCGGCGGTGGACCGGTTCGGCATCAAATCGGTGTGGTCGATCGACGGACGCATCAAGATCGCCACCAACAACCAAGGCAGAAAAATCGTTCATACCATTGAGAGACTCTCACAACTAAATGAAATACACCCTCTCCAGGAAACAGACCATTGAGAGACGGTACACCCTCGAACGGAACCGATCGGTAGTGATAAACATCAATAGTGGAGCTAGACAATGCGTGCTATTATCTTCCTTTTTGAATTTTCAATTATCAAACCTTAGTTTATAGTTTCTATGTTTAATCCCTACGATGAAGGTGAGTCTATTGGCTATTACAATACAATTGAAATAGACAATTTTTTCTCTTTTCAACCCAAAAATTACATAAATAATCAAGACAATATTTTCTTGAACATCCTTCACACTAACATAAGAAGTATTAATAAAAATTTTGATGAATTCTCACAGTACTTAAGCAACAGTAAAATAAAATATCAAATAATTTGCCTAACCAAAACATGGATAACTGATGATTCTCAAACAAATTTTTCCCTGCAAGGTTATAATACAATACATAAAAAATGTAATTTCTCAAGATGCGATGGTTTATCCATTTATATAGATGAAAATATTCCATACAACGTTTTAAATATTGAAATAAATCAGGCAAATTCCATAAACATTTCTTTTCAAATTCAAAAAAAGAAATTTAATCTGATGACAATCTACCGTTCCCCAAATTTAAACATTGAAACCTTTACAAATAGCCTGGAGCAAATCCTTTCAAATACAGAAAAAGATATGGATGTGATTTTATTAGGAGATATAAACATAAATATTCTAGATAATGACAGATCTTCAAACGAATACTTAAGCTCACTCCACCTTAATGGGTACAAGTCTTACATAAATAAACCTACCAGGGTTACCGATAGAAACAGCTCCTGTATCGATCACATCTTTCTCAAAAACCATTCACTAACTAACAATTCTATTCTAGGAACTATAACAAAAACTAACTTAACGGATCATTACATGACTTCTCTTCACATAGGAAGAATTGATAAGAACGGATGTCAACCAGACGAAAAGGAAAATAAAATAATTAAAATTGACTTTGAGGGCCTAAAACAAGATTTTCAAGACTTAAACTGGGATACTATATACAATATCACGGACAATAACGTAGATAGAATGGTTGACATTTTTATTGAGGAAACCACTAGAGTAATTGATAGAAGATCAAAATTGATCCAATCAAGTAGGAGCAAGTGACCACTCAAAAAATGGATTAGTAGTGGTCTGGTGAACTCGATAAGAGAAAGAGACAAACTCCACAAAAAGTTGATGAAACAACCAAAAAACATCCAACTTAGAGAACAATACAAAACTTACAGGAACATTTTGAATAATTTGATTAAAAAAGCAAAAATAGAATACTTCGATAAAAAGTTTGAAGAGCACAAAAACAATCCTAAAAAGACTTGGGGGAAAATATTGCCGAAATTTTAGAAATTAAAAGAAATAAAAACGTCCCTAATTTAAAACCTAAAATCTTAAACAAATACTTTGCTAAAGTAGGAGAAACATATGCTAAGAAAATTGTTCCAGACATAAATAATATACCTATTCCTGAATCTATGTTACCACCATGTAACTACAGTATATTTCTGAAACCAACAAATGTAGATGAAATAAGCAGCCTTATACATAGCTTGAAAAATAAATCATCCCCAGGCACTGATAACCTGACGGGTCTGATCTTGAAAAAATATCACCCCACATAACAAAGCCTTTAGAACATATCATAAATAAATGCTTAAGTAATGGTTATTTTCCTAAAAGATTCAAAATAGCAAAAATAATCCCTTTACCCAAATCAGGCGATTTGAGGCTACCAGAAAATTACAGACCCATCAGTCTCTTGAGCAATATCTCAAAAATATTAGAGAAAATAATAAAAAACACACTAATGGAGTTCTTGATCAAACATAAAATTATTGACAAAAATCAATATGGCTTCCAATCTAAAAAATCAACCAAAGATGCAGTAATACATCTGAATTCTATTATCTATGAAAACTTAATTTCCAAGAAAAAAACCCTAGCTGTATTTATGGATTTATCAAAAGCATTTGATACCATTCCTCACAATATTCTCTTAAGCAAATTAAATACATGTGGTATTAGAGGTATAGCAAACAACTTATTCAAAAGCTACCTAGAAAATAGGGTACAATGCCTCACATTGAACAATGAATCAAACATCACAAACTCAACATGTTTCGGACTGCCTCAAGGAACCGTATTATCCCCTATTCTATTTCTTTTGTATGTAAACGATCTCCTAAAATTAGACACTGATAACTACTCAACCATATCCTTTGCAGACGATACAACATTCCTCAAATAGCTTAAAGCTAGAGGGATTAAAAATATATATGAATTTTGTATTTAATGAGATGTGTATTGAAATTGAAATAAATTGAAATAAATTGAAATTGAAATAAATATTCACAGGAAATAACTGGCAAGATACGTTTAGAAATGCAAACCTTAGACTGGAAAAAATCCGTAAATGGCTCCAGCACATATTAACACTGAACATAAATTAAACTAAATAATAATAATCCGCAACTGCCTCATCTACTTGATCGCTCACATTACTTGGAGCGGTTAATTCTTCGCCAATTGCATCATCATCTGTGTTCATACTTGGTTGTTCAATTGCCTCATTTACTTGATCGCTCACATTACTTTTGGTGCTTACTTTAACACCATCATCTGTGTTCACACTTGGTTGTTCAACTGCCTGTATAACTTTTTCTATTTATATTTATTTTTATTTCTTTTTCTTTTTAACTATTTTATATAACTTTTTCGCCTAACAATAGTAGGCAACCCCCAAGAGCTCTAGATATTAAAATGAAAAATAACAATTTATGCAATAATGAAATCAATCAGTTTAAAATTCTAGAGAAGGTTGAATCAATAAAATATCTCGGTATAATAGTTGACCAACACTTAAAATGGAACAAACATATTGATCACTTGTGCTCCAAGTTAAAATATCTTATCAGCGTATTCTATAGATTAAATAAACTTAAAGACATAGAGATTATTAGAAAAATATACTTTTCATATACACACTCCCTCTTCCAATATATTATTGAAGTTTGGGGTGCAGCCTACAACACTCACTGTAAAAAATTGTTCAATCTACAAAAGCATATTATAAGAGCCGCCTTAGGGAGACCTAGACTATATCCCAGCAGACTCATATTCAATGAATTGAAAGTACACACACTGCGACAGACCTATGTGAGAAACATAATCCTATTCATCAATAAAAATAGAGATCAATTTACAATCCACACAACACCATATAATATACGTACGTCTATCTGGAACAAATATGTACAATGTTGACAGGACAGCACAATAAAAATCCTCATCAACAAAATCCCAACGTCCTTTATTATCAATAGAATCACTAAAACCAAAGCTAAGGAATTAGATAAGTGGGTTCAAGAAATGATTTTCTTTGACTTAGGAATATAAATAAAAAATTTTACCTCCATTACTTCTAGCCATATGGACCACCTCATTGTTACTTTTACTTCATTCGATCAAAACAGATTCCATCTTTACCTATTTATTACTTCTCTTTTAATAGCCTATAGGATTAGATTATCATTATGACTATTATTCTACATTTATTATGATCATTATATTACATTATTTCACTGAAATCGGGACTATTCACTAGATATGAGTTTTCTACAACGAAAATCAATTATTGTTCAATATTATTATAATTTATTATACCCGAATAAATTTAATAATAATGTATTTTGTTTGGTAATTATATTATTGTCTTACAAATATCTGCATAATTTATATCGGCTAGCACACAAGTTCTTAACTTATGCTAATCGAGCCACGAATTGATAAAAAAGCTTGATGTTTTGCTTTCTCTATTTACTAATTTGATTGAAATTTGTGTTTTATTACAGAAATATTATTTTCAAAGTCAAATTGTATTTGGAGGACAATTCATATAATTGTAATGTATTTTATGGCAAATAAATTGATTTTGATGATTTTTGATTTTATAGTGTTGTTTATATTGTTCACTCTTTGGCGTAATCGGCTTGAAAGAATAGTCACATTTTTATTTGGATTTTTATTAAAAATGAGCAACCTCAAGTCACTGAACATTTGATCAAGTTCTAAAAACGGATCACAAATTCATTAATTGATTTGGATTTGAATCAGTTTGTAGATATGACATTAAATATGGAATTCAGACAATAATCGCAATTGATTATGAGAATTTAAATTTATTTGTAGGACTTGTCATATTGTGATTAGGCCAACTTCTTGTGGAGGTATTCGAAAGAACGTGTGCATGCTCACAAACCCCATCATTTATTGGACTCAAAAGACGTGATTGGAAAGGACAAAAAATAATGAAGAGAGATGAAAGAGGATCTGATCGAAGGCTGCGTTCCACTATTTCAATGTATTTACATACAGGTACAGTAATATAACTAGACAGTTTTGTTTTTTGGTGGAAACACTATCAGACACTATCAATCAGATAGATATAGGTGCACCATCATATGAAGCACCAGTGTGGAAAAGAGCCAAAATTCCATTGTCCACTGATAAGTGTTGGTTGGGTCATCACGCATTTGCAAACACAAATGGCTTTCAAGCATAGAAAGCATAGAACAGCAGCAGTGGTAGTCTGCTTCGATCCTCGGTCCAGCTTCCAGCAGTGTCAGCGGTACCAGTAAACTGAAAGGCGGTTCATTGCTTCTGTTCAATAAGAGTGACGAAGACCGCGAACGTATTGTGACAGAGAAAGTAGCTATAGTTCTCTTGCACAGAGATGACCAGGATAACCGGATAACTGAGACAGCAACTGCCATTCCCTCCTCGTCCAAAATGAAGGAGAGCAACTGTCATTCCCTCCTCGTCCAAAATGAAGGAGAGCCTCGTAAGGCTGATTCAGAATTCAATGGAGTGAACATGGAAACCCTTACAACGGATAAGGATACACGTTCGGAGACGACTGAGTTCCACAATGGGATGTACAAACTTGAGTCAATTAACATTTTATCAATTTCTAATGAGAACTTTCTGAATTCGCAATGATCTAGACTTTGTTCAAAACAGAATTGATTAAATTGTTATATACAGAATTGAATAGAGACTTGATTAAATACAGAATTGTAAAAGTGATTACAAACAACTCGTTAATCGATTTGGACTTGAATGGATAGATAGATTGTAGATAGATAGGTGCTCCATTATATGAAGCATCAGTGTGGAAAAGAGCCAAGATTCCATTGTCCACTGTGTACTTATAAGTGTTGGTTGGGTCATCACGCATTTGAGAACACACTTGGCTCTCAAGCATAGAAATGTTCAATCTTATAAAATTGATATCAAGATTATAGATTCGTTAATTGATTTGGATTTGTTTGTAGACATGAAATTAAATATGGAATTCAGACAATAATTGTAATTGCTTATGAGAATTCTTATAATTTATTTGTGATTAGGCCTACTTCTTGTGGGGGTATTTGAAAGAACGTATGCTTACAAACCCCATAATTTATTGGACTCAATTAGGAAGGTCAAAAATAATGAAGAGAGATGAAAGAGGATCTGATCGAAGGCTGCGTTCCACTATTTTAATGCATTTTACATACAGTAATATAACTAGACAGTTTTGTTTTTCGGTGGACTGTCGTCTCATTGGTGGAAGGGGAACATATTTGCTTGGAATCTCAAGTTCCAATCAAGCCGCGACCGGAGTCACATTAGAATCGCGAGGTAGCCTCGGGACTTGTGGGTCCAATAATCAATGTGTTTATGTTTAAATTTGGTAAATGTAAAAGTTGAATTCACGCAATCTCATTTATAATTTTTTGATTAATTAGTAATGCACTTGTGTCTTATTGTTCAGTGATATTATTAGTGAGTCATAGAAAAAAGGTAGATAGATAAGTGCTCCATCATATGAAGCACCAGAGTGGAAAAGAGCCAAAATTCCATTGTCAACTGTGTCCTTATAAGTGTTGGTTGGGTCATCACACATTTGAGAACACATAAGGCTTTCAAGCACAGAGATGTATGTGCTAGCTCAACTCAATGAACATTTCATCTAGTTCTACTAGGAACTAGAAGAAACTAGGAAACTAGGAACTGGGAAACTAGAAACTAGGAACTATTAGGTTCTAATACTCTGAATATTCTTAAAACAGTTTTAACTTTCTCAATATGAATATTTTGTAGTTTTTATACAGAAGTATTAATATTATTCCCAATCAAATATGAGAATTAAGTTTTCATTATATAATGCATCTAGCAATTTGAAATTAAAAAAAAAAATTGTTATCAATTTGTTATGAAATATACCCGCCTATTCCATAGCTTGCATTTCCATAGTTGGCGATGAATGGGTGAATTTCCTACTTTCGAGATGATGAGTCAGGGTCACGGGTCAGGGTGACATTCTCCACCTCCTCTCTGTTCCACAATTCATTCTACTCTTTCAATGTCACATGGGTGATGTTTTTGTTTTCAATGATGATATTTGTCAGATAAATATATGGGCAACACATATTTGGTTCGAAAACTCAAAACTTATGTTTTCATTAAATAATGTAAAAACAAATTGAAATTGAACTTTTTTTTTATCAATTTGTTTTGAAATATACCCGCCCATTCCATAGCTTGCATTTCCATAGTTGGCGATGAATGGATGGATTGGTGTTTTCTATGTTATATGTTCCTGAAAATATCAAGCCTTTGTTTTTCAATTATCACAAATGTTACTTCATAATAGTTCGTAATTTATACGTAATTTATGTAAGCAATTGAGTCCAATTTAAATACTCGAATTGACCACTCCTGAGAATTGGTTTCACATGCCCACGGAAAAAACCCCAGCTGGAGAAAGTAAATATATTTTCTCCAGCTGGAGAAAATACAGAAGTAGTAATACTAATCTCAATCAATTAAGTTTTCATTAAATAATGTAAAAACAAATTGAAATTGAACATTTTTTTATCAATTTGTTTTGAAATATACCCGCCCATTCCATAGCTTGCATTTCCATAGTTGGCGATGAATGGATGGATTGGTGTTTTCTATGTTATATGTTCCTGAAAATATCAAGCCTTTGTTTTTCAATGATCACAAATGTTACTTCATAATAGTTCGTAATTTATACGTAATTTATGTAAGCAATTGAGTCCAATTTAAATACTCGAATTGACCACTCCTGAGAATTGGTTTCACATGCCCACGGAAAAACCCAATGTTTTTTACAGTTTTGAAAACTGTATCTCCAATTCATACAACTGTGCAATATTGTAATATTGGTGTTAAACTGGTTAAAAACACCAGCCTACAAACTCAAAACTTATGTAAGCAATTGAGTCCAATTTAAATACTCGAATTGAACATTCCTGAGAATTGGTTTCACATGCCCACGGATATAAAGCTGGAGAAAGGGCTTCAAGAGGGCTTGCAGCTCAAGGCATTGTAAAAAATTTGCTTTGATGGCATTAACAGCATTCCTACCACATCATGTTTGAAAGATTGCCAATCTTAAAAGTTGATAATGAGGGAACTAAGAGTAATGGTGAAGCATGATCCAGTTCACAAACAAGGACTGGATAAGTTCCAGAGAACTGTTAAAACTTCGATGGAAAATGACTTAATTCAGAATTTTTCCAACTTGGAAGAAAATTATTCTAAAAAAATTGACTTTACCTCTGGACTTTAAAATACATGAGGATAAAGACTCTTTAATTTTCTATACTTGTGAATTCAATGGAGTCCCCAATAAATTGACTAGTGTAAAATTGAATGATGACTTGTATTGTCAAGTTTGTGTAAACAGTAATATTATTTGTGCAAGAGATTTTTAGTGGGGTTTTCCACATTTTGTGTGTCACCAACATCACAAAAGCAGAAAATATCAATTTTTTCAAAGAATCTGCAGAAATGTTGGATGGAAGGCAAAGATATGTTGCTCTTCAAATGGATGAAATATAAAGTTATACCAAGCCTCAAAGGACGTATCACTGGAATGGCATTCCGTGTACCGCTGCCCAACGTTTCAATTGTTGATTTACTGTTAAACTGCATAAAGAAACATCAATAGATGACATCAAAGCTGCTGTCAAGGACGCCTCTGAAGGATGCATGAAAGGATTGGTGTTTTCTATGTTATATGTTCCTGAAAATATCAAGCCTTTGTTTTTCAATTATCACAAATGTTACTTCATAATAGTTCGTAATTTATACGTAATTTATGTAAGCAATTGAGTCCAATTTAAATACTCGAATTGACCACTCCTGAGAATTGGTTTCACATGCCCACGGAAAAAACCCCAGCTGGAGAAAGTAAATATATTTTCTCCAGCTGGAGAAAATACAGAAGTAGTAATATTAATCTCAATCAATTAAGTTTTCATTAAATAATGTAAAAACAAATTGAAATTGAACATTTTTTTATCAATTTGTTTTGAAATATACCCGCCCATTCCATAGCTTGCATTTCCATAGTTGGCGATGAATGGATGGATTGGTGTTTTCTATGTTATATGTTCCTGAAAATATCAAGCCTTTGTTTTTCAATTATCACAAATGTTACTTCATAATAGTTCGTAATTTATACGTAATTTATGTAAGCAATTGAGTCCAATTTAAATACTCGAATTGACCACTCCTGAGAATTGGTTTCACATGCCCACGGAAAAACCCAATGTTTTTTACAGTTTTGAAAACTGTATCTCCAATTCATACAACTGTGCAATATTGTAATATTGGTGTTAAACTGGTTAAAAACACCAGCCTACAAACTCAAAACTTATGTAAGCAATTGAGTCAAATTCAAATACTCGAATTGGTTTCACATGCCCACGGAAATAAAGCTGGAGAAAGGGCTTCAAGAGGGCTTGCAGCTCAAGGCATTGTAAAAAATTTGCTTTGATGGCATTAACAGCATTCCTACCATCATGTTTGAAAGATTGCCAATCTTAAAAGTTGATAATGAGGGAACTAAGAGTAATGGTGAAGCATGATCCAGTTCACAAACAAGGACTGGATAAGTTCCAGAGAACTGTTAAAACTTCGATGGAAAATGACTTAATTCAGAATTTTTCCAACTTGGAAGAAAATTATTCTAAGAAAATTGACTTTACCTCTGGACTTTAAAATACATGAGGATAAAGACTCTTTAATTTTCTATACTTGTGAATTCAATGGAGTCCCCAATAAATTGACTAGTGTAAAATTGAATGATGACTTGTATTGTCAAGTTTGTGTAAACAGTAATATTATTTGTGCAAGAGATTTTTAGTGGGGTTTTCCACATTTTGTGTGTCACCAATATCACAAAAGCAGAAAATATCAATTTTTTCAAAGAATCTGCAGAAATGTTGGATGAAAGGCAAAGATATGTTGCTCTTCAAATGGATGAAATATAAAGTTATACCAAGCCTTAAAGGACGTATCACTGGAATGGCATTCTGTGTACCGCTGCCCAACGTTTCAATTGTTGATTTACTGTTAAACTGCATAAAGAAACATCAATAGATGACATCAAAGCTGCTGTCAAGGACGCTTCTGAAGGATGCATGAAAGGCATACTGGGCTACACAGAAGATGAAGTCGTCAAATCAAGCCAAGTGAATCGGAAGAATGGCTAGAAGAGATGGCATGTGTTAAAGAAGAAATCTAAACAGAATACAGCATGTCCTGGCTTGGCAAGCAGGAGATTCCGGATGAGGAACAGGTAACTTCATTTGCATTAAAAACAGTTTAAATTCAATTAATTTTCACAAGGCAAGGTTATTTTGAGCCATATTTGTATTTTTCTCAACGTTTCAATTGTTGATTTACTGTTAAACTGCATAAAGAAACATCAATAGATGACATCAAAGCTGCTGTCAAGGACGCCTCTGAAGGATGCATGAAGGCATACTGGGCTACACAGAAGATGAAGTCGTCAAATCAAGCCAAGTGAATCGGAAGAATGGCAAGAAGAGATGGCATGTGTTAAAGAAGAAATCTAAACAGAATACAGCATGTCCTGGCTTGGCAAGCAGGTGATTCCGGATGAGGAACAGGTAACTTCATTTGCATTAAAAACAGTTTAAATTCAATTAATTTTCACAAGGCAAGTTATTTTGAGCCATATTTGTATTTTTCTCAACGTTTCAATTGTTGATTTACTGTTAAACTGCATAAAGAAACATCAATAGATGACATCAAAGCTGCTGTCAAGGACGCTTCTGAAGGATGCATGAAAGGCATACTGGGCTACACAGAAGATGAAGTCGTCAAATCAAGCCAAGTGAATCGGAAGAATGGCAAGAAGAGATGGCATGTGTTAAAGAAGAAATCTAAACAGAATACAGCATGTCCTGGCTTGGCAAGCAGGTGATTCCGGATGAGGAACAGGTAACTTCATTTGCATTAAAAACAGTTTAAATTCAATTAATTTTCACAAGGCAAGGTTATTTTGAGCCATATTTGTATTTTTCTCAACGTTTCAATTGTTGATTTACTGTTAAACTGCATAAAGAAACATCAATAGATGACATCAAAGCTGCTGTCAAGGACGCTTCTGAAGGATGCATGAAAGGCATACTGGGCTACACAGAAGATGAAGTCGTCAAATCAAGCCAAGTGAATCGGAAGAATGGCTAGAAGAGATGGCATGTGTTAAAGAAGAAATCTAAACAGAATACAGCATGTCCTGGCTTGGCAAGCAGGAGATTCCGGATGAGGAACAGGTAACTTCATTTGCATTAAAAACAGTTTAATTCAATTAATTTTCACAAGGCAAGGTTATTTTGAGCCATATTTGTATTTTTCTCAACGTTTCAATTGTTGACTTTACTGTTAAACTGCATAAAGAGACATACAGCATGTCCTGGCTTGGCAAGCAGGATATTCCCGATGAGGAACAGGTAACTTCATTTGCATTAGAAACAGTTTAAATTCAATTAATTTTCACAAGGCAAGGTTATTTTGAGCCATATTTGTATTTTTCTCAACGTTTCAATTGTTGATTTACTGTTAACTGCATAAAGAAACATACAGCATGTCCTGGCTTGGCAAGCAGGATATTCCGATGAGGAACAGGTAACTTCATTTGCATTAAAAACAGTTTAAATTCAATTAATATTCACAAGGCAAGGTTATTTTGAGCAATATTTGTATTTTTCTCAACGTTTCAATGTTGACTTTACTGTTAAACTGCATAAAGAAACATACAGCATGTCCTGGCTTGGCAAGCAGGATATTCCCGATGAGGAACAGGTAACTTCATTTGCATTAGAAACAGTTTAAATTCAATTAATTTTCACAAGGCAAGGTTATTTTGAGCCATATTTGTATTTTTCTCAACGTTTCAATTGTTGACTTTACTGTTAAACTGCATAAAGAGACATACAGCATGTCCTGGCTTGGCAAGCAGGATATTCCCAGATGAGGAACAGGTAACTTCATTTGCATTAGAAACAGTTTAAATTCAATTAATTTTCACAAGGCAAGGTTATTTTGAGCCATATTTGTATTTTTCTCACGTTTCAATTGTTGATTTACTGTTAACTGCATAAAGAAACATCAATAGATGACATCAAAGCTGCTGTCAAGGACGCTTCTGAAGGATGCATGAAAGGCATACTGGGCTACACAGAAGATGAAGTCGTCAAATCAAGCCAAGTGAATCGGAAGAATGGCAAGAAGAGATGGCATGTGTTAAAGAAGAAATCTAAACAGAATACAGCATGTCCTGGCTTGGCAAGCAGGTGATTCCGGATGAGGAACAGGTAACTTCATTTGCATTAAAAACAGTTTAAATTCAATTAATTTTCACAAGGCAAGGTTATTTTGAGCCATATTTGTATTTTTCTCAACGTTTCAATTGTTGATTTACTGTTAAACTGCATAAAGAAACATCAATAGATGACATCAAAGCTGCTGTCAAGGACGCTTCTGAAGGATGCATGAAAGGCATACTGGGCTACACAGAAGATGAAGTCGTCAAATCAAGCCAAGTGAATCGGAAGAATGGCAAGAAGAGATGGCATGTGTTAAAGAAGAAATCTAAACAGAATACAGCATGTCCTGGCTTGGCAAGCAGGAGATTCCGGATGAGGAACAGGTAACTTCATTTGCATTAAAAACAGTTTAAATTCAATTAATTTTCACAAGGCAAGGTTATTTTGAGCCATATTTGTATTTTTCTCAACGTTTCAATTGTTGACTTTACTGTTAAACTGCATAAAGAAACATACAGCATGTCCTGGCTTGGCAACCAGGAGATTCCGGATCCCAAGTAGCAAAAAAATATTGTCTCATTATTGCCACAACATTCAGCAACATTGTTGAAGATATTTTCATTATGATATTGTAGCAATATAGTCATAATATTGTAGCAATATCAAATTATATTTTACATAAATATTGTTCAGCAATACTTAATAATATCTATACAATATTGTCGCAATATTTAATAATATATAATGTAAACAATGTTCGGCAATATTGAGATAATATCAACTTTACTGTTAAACTGCATAAAGAGACATACAGCATGTCCTGGCTTGGCAAGCAGGAGATTCCGGATGAAGAACAGGTAACTTCATTTGCATTAAAAACAGTTTAAATTCAATTAATTTTCACAAGGCAAGGTTATTTTGAGCCATATTTGTATTTTTCTCAACGTTTCAATTGTTGACTTTACTGTTAAACTGCATAAAGAAACATACAGCATGTCCTGGCTTGGCAAGCAGGAGATTCCGGATGAGGAACAGGTAACTTCATTTGCATTAAAAACAGTTTAAATTCAATTAATTTTCACAAGGCAAGGTTATTTTGAGCCATATTTGTATTTTTCTCAACGTTTCAATTGTTGACTTTACTGTTAAACTGCATAAAGAAACATACAGCATGTCCTGGCTTGGCAAGCAGGAAATTCCGGATGAGGAACAGGTAACTTCATTTGCATTAAAAACAGTTTAAATTCAATTAATTTTCACAAGGCAAGGTTATTTTGAGCCATATTTGTATTTTTCTCAACGTTTCAATTGTTGACTTTACTGTTAAACTGCATAAAGAAACATCAATAGATGACATCAAAGCTGCTGTCAAGGACGCCTCTGAAGGATGAATGAAAGGCATACTGGGCTACACAGAAGATGAAGTCGTCTCATCAGACTTCAATGGCGATACAAGTCTTCCATATTTGACGCTAAAGCAAGTATGTCCCTAAATCCTGAATTTTTCAAGCTTGATAACTTGGTATGATAATGATTATGGTTATTCTTGTAGAATCATTAACCTCATTAAGCACATGCAAGATAAAGAATGCTGATTTGTGAAAAATATATATATTATTCATATTAAAATCTGATTTCATTAACTGAATAAATAAGAGGAATAATTTTATTCTTCAATACATGTATTAGTCTAAATAATTATTTATGCCAAGGTTAAATTTGAAGGGGGGAAACTGATTGGAATAGCAGAGAATGATTTGTCTTCTGAGACTCCAACAGTTCAAGCATTTTCGATTTCCTCTGTTAATGGAAATCTCAAAGAGGTTGTATGTTTAGATGTGATAAAAAAAGGTTACAGGAAAAGAATTGTATAGTTCAACCAAGCAAGTCATAGCGTTGTTGGTAGAGTGTGGGTTTAAAATTGTTTGCTAACAACTGATTGAATGTAAGCATGCTTCAGCATTTTTTTTGACAACACCAGTTCGAATTTTGTTTGTTTGGACAACAAGAGAGCAAACATGTTTATAATGTATGATTACAAATGTATGATCCTACAAATCATTATACCCCAACAATCTGGAGAGACAAATTGGTTTGCAATATATTCGACCAAACCACATTTGAAATCATCTCTTCCCACCCTTCCACTGTTTCTCCTGAACCAAACAGGATGACTCAGACTTCTTATTTACCTCAGATGATGAATAGTAAAAAGCCCATTATTTTTGTTTCCTTTATTCGAGATTCTACTAGTATGGGTTCAAATAGTAGCTGGGCGAGTTCAATTCCTTCCCTGTGGGGGGGGGGGAGGCTATTTACATAAGCTTTATGGTGAGCTGTTGATGAGCTATGGTGAACTCATAGTGTGCTTGGCACTGGCACCATTGCCTTCTAGAGCTGTTTCCACTCATGAACTATTCTAGCTGGCACTGGCTACTACTTTGTTTACTGTTTGCAGTTTCGCATTCGCTTTACATGTGTTGTTGATTTTGAGGTTAACGCTTGTTTCTTGTGTTTTGAAAAGTGAGAATGGAGGGTTCAAGAAAGGTTTCAGTTAGCTATTTGAAAGAAATTGTGTTCTCCAATTTATCAATCGAGGAAATAATATAAAATAATCTCTATACACTTTTCAAGTTTATTAATATAAAATGTTTCAAAAGTTCCTCTAGAACTCGCAATTTTGCAATATAAAACTATTCTAATTAACACTTGAAATGTTTTCCTTTAAAACAACTCTGTACCTTGTTTCATGAATTCTCAAAGTTAAAAGTAACTTTTGAAACTTTGAAACTCCCTGCATTTTAAATGTTATCAATAATGGGAAGCTTTGGAATAATTTGGTATTTCAACGTAACTTGACATACCAACGTTGGACTTATGTGCATAACTTGATTATATTGTTGAATATACTTTTAATTTTTATCGATGCTGTATGAATATTATGTTTTGAGAAGAGAAATTCATAACTATGTATTGTTTTATAATTTTAGACAGTGAACACTATTAGGAGAGAGATGAGAGATATGAATTGTGAGGAGTCGAACAGGAAACATATAGGCTAATGCAGAGGTTCCCAAACGCGAGCTAGTGCCAGGTGCGCCGCCTAGTGCCAGGTGCGCCGCCGTTGTCTATCCAAGAGTCACACTCTTTGAAGAAGAAGAGGAAAACATTTTGACTCAGTACTTATGTAGAGTACAGGGTTATTTTGAAGACCTACCAAAATATGAAATAAAAGTGCAGCAGTAGGTAAACGACCCTTTTCAAACTGAACGCCTCAACACTTCAGCAATGAAGAAGCAGAACGAAATTTCAACGGACTTGTCATTGAAATAAAAATTGCAGTCCCAATCTCTGTTTAACTGGTATTGAAAATGAATTCCCAGTGCTGAACATGATGGCTGGCTTTGTGTGCCGTTATTCCATTTGCAAGTTCCTACCTTTGAGAATGTGTTTTTTCTGCTGTTGCAGTCATAGAATCCAAATATAAAGCAAGACTTAAAATTGAAAAGGAAATTCGGGTTGCTATATCAAAATTGACTTCCAGGTACAATGGACTTACGAAAGCCAAAAAAGTGCATCCCTCCCATTTAATCAGGCTCATGACTGCTGCCATGGACTTTGCTAATTTAAGTGTAACATTTTTCAAGTAAGCACTTCAGTTATATTCATATCATAGAATTTCTTAAAAAGGGAGTCATGTTTTTCTTATAGTTGCTTAAAGTTGATGTTTTTTTTGCAATATATAAAGTACAAAATCACATAATCTTGTGTGTTTAATATTGTTTATTAAATCCTGATGCACGAGTATTTATTATACAGATGTGGATCAAGTTTGATCGTAATTACGAAAAAGTACGTGAACAGTTCTGCATAAAATTTCCTAATGTTGTGCCACCGTGTAGGAAAAGTATGTATAATTTAAATAAACGCTTTGAAAGCACAGGCACAGTCGATGATTTACCCAGATCTGGTCGCCCTGTTTCTGTGACTACTGAAGAAAATTTACACCAGGTAGCACAATCATTTGTCATTAGTCCGAAGAAATCAGCAAGACGTGCTTCCAAAGAGTTAGGCATTTCAGATAGAAGTGTTAGAAGAATCTTATCACAATTAAAAATGAAACCGTACAGGCCGGCTTTATTGCAAGCTCTACATGAAGACGATCCAGACCGACGCTTAGAGTTTTGCGAGTGGTATACGATTCGTGATGAAGGAGATCCTAATTTTTTTAAGACAGTCTTGTGGACAGATGAAGCGTCATTTAAACTAAATGGCAGGATAAACAGACATAATTGTGTTTACTGGTCTGACCATAATCCCTTCCAAGTCATTGAAGAAGAATTGAATGTTCCAGGCGTTACTGTTTGGGCAGGCATTCGCAGCGTTGGTATCATAGGTCCATATTTTTTTCAAGGTACTGTAACTGCCGAAACGTACAGAGCTATGCTAGATGAAGTTATCATTGAACTAGACAATAGTCCTATTTTTGAGGGTATTAGGCATAACCTTATCTGGCAACAAGATGGTGTCCCTCCTCATTACGGTTTAATCGTTAGGGATTTCCTGAACGAAAATTTCAATGAGTGGATAGGCAGACGCGGTACTGTTGAATGGCCGTCACGGTCGCCAGACCTTACACCGTGTGATTTTGCCATGTGGGGCATTTTAAAAGACAAGGTTTTCGCGACAAAACCAAGAAATGTGGAACATTTGAAAGAGTTAATAGAGGAAGCGTTTCAAAATGTTTTCTGTAACGCTTCAAAGCTGTTTAAAGATATCTGTAAATCAGTGGCCAAACGTGCATCAAAATGTATGGAGCAAAATGGTGGACACTTTGAGCAGTTTAATTAAATCACATACACACATGTAAGTTATTTATTTTCACTATTGTTATTAAAGAATTTATAAAATACCGTTGTGTATTAGTTTTGATGTTCATAACCTGATTATCCATAAGTTCGGAGTAGTGACTTATGCCGCACCCTATATATATATATGTCCAATATATATATATAAAGACATATCCTTTTACATCGAAGGTTTGAAAAATACATAGGATTTCACATCTATTCATGTAGTGGTAGCAAATCCTGTCTTTTTTGTAACATACAGTAATTATTTTGTAATTTCAGAATTGGAGAAATTTTACCGTACCTATATATTATGGATGAACAACTTTTTTCAATCATTCAAAACATCCTTTTACATCGAAGGTTTGAAAAATACATAGGATTTCACATCTATTCGTGTAGTGGTGTTGCAGGTAAGTAGGCCTAATTATCTTATTTTATTAAAATTTACACAATTGGAGGAATTTTACCATACCTATAGTATGGATGAACAACTTTGTGGAACTCTGCAAGGAATTTGATATAAAGGGAAAAAGTCTTGGTTGTTTTTGTGAAATATTCATTAATGCAAATCCTGTCTTTTTTGTAACATACAGTAATTATTTTGTAATTTCATAATTGGAGAAATTTTACCATACCTATATATTATGGATGAACAACTTTTTTCAATCATTCAAAACATCCTTTTACATCGAAGGTTTGAAAAATACATAGGATTTCACATCAATTCGTTTAGTGGTGTTGCAGGTAAGTAGGCCTTCTTCTTCTTCTTCTTCTTCTTTTTCTTGACCTTTTATTTGTCCTTGAGTCCGGTCCTGTTCCGAGGCTGATTTGATTTCTCTGAATCCGAGGTTATCCAGCGTGTGGAGGCCTATTTATCTTATTTTATTAAAATTTTCACAATTGGAGGAATTTTACCATACCTATAGTATGGATGAACAACTTTATGGAACTCTGTAAGGAATTCACAATTGGAGGAATTTTATATTATGAATGAAAAACTTTATGAAACTCTTCAAAGAATTCACTTTGAAACTCTGTAAGTATTAGTGCATTTAGTTGTTTGATGCAATAATTGCCATCGTATCAAGGAGATGACGTTTTCTCAGTGGCTTAGCATTCAATCAGTGCCAGCTGCAATTGATTTAGATGCAATATCAATTTAGACATTGTGGATCTTGATAGAGAGTGGAGACTGCAAAAAATGCTGGTATTGAAATAAACAAGGATGAGACTCTATTATCATATTGGAGGAGAGTAAAAATACAAGAAACAGGAGACAACTCAGAGGTTTTTCTAACCATTAATATATTTATTAGCCACATATTCATCCTACCGCTTGGCAGTGCTTGTGCCAACATCTCTGCCAGTTTTCAAGAACACAGCTATTCGACCGAAATGAGCCAGGCTATGTTGGTAGAGGTTGGAACAATGATGACCAAAATCCTAACAGAAAAATAACGGACGATGATCAGTGACAAAGGGTTGCAGCAAGTTGCCAGGTGTGGAAGAAATGCCATCGGATAGGGGGCAGCCATCCAAGGTGGAACAATGGCTCAGGGGATTGGGAGCATGTGGATCTGGAACACAAGGACGCTTTTCGATGAACAACAGCAACAGCAAGATGTGCGAGGAGTGAACAGGGGCAGCCCGCAGCCCTGGGGGCTGAAATGAAGTCTCATTTCCAGCAACCATCACGACCAGCACCACACCGACACCACCATTACCACAAAATCATTCAAATCTAAAATGTCTCAAAATGAACTGGTGGCGAACATCTTACAAAGGGCAGTTCAACTAGATATAGAAACCTGCCCAAAGAATCAAATGCTCAAAAAACGATTCAGACTGCTGATTACAAATAATATATATATATATATATATATATATATATATATATATATATATATATATATTATATATTATATTAAACTGACACAACTTGATCAAAACTCTCCACTCTCGATATGACTCATTAAGAAATATAAAGTGTGTTTCTTTAAACAAGGAAATGAATATCTCAATCAATACATACAAAATAATAGTACAAAATCACAAGTATAGAATTCAGACCATTTCGACAATTGGAATGCATTTGATTTCTCTTGTCCTGTTACTCATTTTGAAAAATATGTAACCAGCCTTATTTCTTTATACTGAATACGCTTCCAGAATCACAATTTTTTTCAAGTGTAATCCCAATAAATCCAGATAAGGGACTTATAAGGCTCTGTGTTCAAGGAAATGCAACTAAATATATTAACTGTTATTAAAAATATTACAGGACAGAGAAGAACAGTACAGGACATATGAAAAATACATAGGATTTCACATCTATTCGTGTAGTGGTAGCAAATCCTGTCTTTTTTGTAACATACAGTAATTATTTTGTAATTTCATAATTGGAGAAATTTTACCGTACCTATATATTATGGATGAACAACTTTTTTCAATCATTCAAAACCTCCTTTTACATCGAAGGTTTGAAAAATAATACGCCTAAGCTTGAAAATACTATGTCTACTCTGCTCTGCGTTCATTATCTGGATTTCATTATTGCTGAACAGAGCACAGATTGTCATATACATTGCTATTTGCCTCACAATCGACGAAATCCCAATACCAATGAAAACTAGTAAAATTTGAAATAAATATGAATATTTGATAGGATTACGACCCCATCCAATCACCATCACTTCAAGCCTTCATAAACACCGTAAGTCTTTCATTGTTTTGTTATCTCAGTCTAATACTATCTATAAAATCACTTGACTTGTATGGGCGGCTACTCATCTGCACTGCGGCACTACGTACATGTTTCTATGCCTCAATTGGAGTAAAAAAGCAGGTGAATATTTTTTTCCATGTAGCTTTACAATCTCAGGATTGAAGAGGTGATATACCCCACTATAATAATATGTGTCGAAGTGATCAAGAATGTTTTCATATTAGAGACCCTCCTAAGACAGGTCAGGTAAGACCCTCAGAAAGGGCTGCACATGACATCCCTTGACGTGGCGAAAGCCTATGACTCTGTCTCCCACGCAGTCAGGGATGCTACATGACTCACGACGGCCGTAAAAAGCGACATGAGGCCATGTACATTTATAGAGATGAACTTCAAAATAGCAGAATTTAAATATATAAAAAACTGCATTGTTTCACAGAAACTGAGATTTTGCAGTTAGCCATTTTATATTATTCATAATTTATTTTTTATAACTGGGCTGTTCTGGTCAGTAATATTCTCATTCAAATTCATATCTGACAGAGGTCAGGATGAAGACGAACATATCTAAGCATCAAGATTCCATGATAGTATAATAAATGATAGTGCTGAAGAATCCGACACTGACTTAGGGACAAAATTCACAGACAGTTTTGCCAATAAACACACTTACTTTTTGATTTTATTTATTCATTATATCTTCATTTATTCATTTGATTCAATGCGGTCAGCTGCACTACCACAGATCAAGCACAAAATGGTCAAAGTAATGTTAGAAAAGAAGGTGATTCACACAAAGTAGTTTAGTTGTGTAATATGAAAGCTGTTACAATTTTCAGTAATCTAATCCATGTATGAGTTAAGAAAGAATAGGAATAAAATGAGTTACAGTAAATTGATATATAATACTCATGTGCCCCATGCTCTTCTTAGTAACAAGTCTGCTTTTGAAACTAGTTTTGTTAACTTTGAAACTATAATAAGTTCAAAGAATTCAGTAATCTAAATTCATGAAATTGAAATGAGCACTCATTTCCAATCATTTAAGGCTCTGCTCCACACTTTAGGAAACTACAATAGTATTTTGATTTAAATTCTATCAAGAGACCTAAAAGGGTCATATTTCCAAGGAAAAACTTTTTAATAATATTCACGTTTGTTATCTCACTCTAATACTATCTATAAAATCACTTGACTTGTATGGGCGGCTACTCATCTCATTGAAAAATGCCTTTTCCGAGTTCACACCGCGTGTCTTGTGGTTCCTATGGTGAGGTTCACGTTATAATGGCAGTGGAGAAAGATTTGAGAAAAACGTTGCTGAACCTCTGTCTTGTTAATGCCTTCTATAGACGTCAGCTAATACAGGTTTATTAATGTAATATTAACTGTTCAAAATAATCAATTATATTTTATTAATCAAGAAATTATATTTTTCAATAATTTCATAATGAATTTTCATAAAAGGATTGAATATTTTGTTGATTAATTAATTCTACATTGTCAAAAGACGATCTGGCAACAGAGCAAAGCGAGAAAGAGATTGACAAGGATAGCAATACCATTGCTAATTGAACACTGCCATTATAACGTGGACCTAACTATATATGTTTTTGTGGGAGAATGGAGTGCCCAATGGATGAAGATGGACTGCATATTATTGGATACTCTTTTGAATCTTGCCAGTTTCCATGCTTTAAATAGATGACCCTTGAAGAGTACGGGTTACCTGTTAGTGTTTGAATGAAGTAATGGATAATCTGTTATTAGGTGGGCGAGTCAACAAATTCCGCATAAGATGGATCAATGATGGGGGGCGCTGGTCATGGCTGGGTCGCCAAATTCGACGACCAAGAAGAGCCAATGGCCTCTTTGAAGAAACAGACCAGTTGAAAAAGAAGCTCGAAAATACTACGTCTACTCTGTCTAATCACTGAACTCCAGACAGAACTTACTGTCATAAAAAGTGGACCTGCAAAGTGTGATTATGCTCTGGACAGTCTCGAGCAATATCATAGGCGCAATAATGTTAGATTATTTGGTATTAGTGAAGATCCAAACGAGAACACTGATAGTTTGGTTGTGGATTTGATCCATAATGGTCTTCTCAGTTCAGAGGAAACGATGAAGTTTGGGATTTCCCAAGGAACAGTTCTTGGGCCAATTCTGTATTTGCCATATGCAAATGAGCTATGTTCAATTAAGATAAGAGGAAGAGTAATAGCTTTTGCTGATGATAAGTGTATACTATTTGAAGGAAACACCTGGGAGGAAGTTTTTAATCTGGCACAGGAAGGATGATGAAAGTCGATAAATGGTTAAGAGAAAATTTGCTTACAGTAAATGCAACAAAAACAAAATTTTTTCTCTGACAGAACGGACGAGACCACCGGATTCTTCAATAATCCTGCATCACTGTGGAAGCACCAACATCCCGTGTGATTGCCCTTCAATTCAACAAGTCAATGAAATAAAATATTTAGGAACAATAGTGGACAACAAATTCAAATGTGACAAGCACATTAATCTATCAATTACCCGGATCAGGAAGCTTCTCAACAAATTCTATCAACTCCGTAAAATCCTCAATTATGAGACATTAAAAAAATGTTTATTTTTCTTTAGTGCAATCAATTTTAAGATACGTCACAATTATCTGGGGAGCTACGAATTTTATACATGTTGAACCTCTCTTTAAACTTCAAAAACGAATACTAAAAATAATAGGCTTCAAGGAGAATCAATTCCCCACGAACATTCTTTTCAAGGACAGTAAAGTACTGAGTACTGAGTAAAGTACTCATGTTGAAATTTTAATTTATAAAATAATATTTATAATTTATATAAAATTGATTAGAATAAAAAACTTTGAAACTATAATTACTTCAAAGAATTCAGTAATGTAAATTCATGAAATTATCATTTGATGATGAGTGAGAGGAGGAATGAGCACTCATTTCCAATGATTTAAGGCTCTGCGCCACACTTCAGGAAACTACAACAGTATTTTATATATTTCCAAGGAAAAACATTTTAATAATATTCACGTTTGATATGTTAGGCACTTTGAAAGCGCCTTATGTTCAAATCTCGGGGGAGATCCATCCTCAAAATTTTATGAATCATTTATGTCATGAATCTCCCCCAAGATCTGATCTTTAGACTCTTCCAAAGCGCCTAATATAGGCGATAAAGCACACACCAAAACCTACTTTAACTCATGTATTCTATTCTATCGTATATTTTTTTCTTTTTTTTGTGCAGTTGGCCCATCACCAAACTGAAAGAAGATTTCGATTACCCAGAAGATCTGTAGGATTTGTTAAAAGATTGTGACAATCTGCCAGAGAGCAAAACCCGAGCTCAGCTGACAAACAAAATACAAAGCCTAAAAACAAAATACCAGAGATCAGCTGACCCCATGACGTTTTGCAAAACATTGGTGCCGATCATTTGAACATTAACAACGCTGCTCCACCCCAGCCAACCATTGTCAAACAACCATTGGCAATGAAACAGAAGGATAGGGCGCTGCTTTACAAAGAACTGGTAATTCAGAAGAAGGATCAGGAGAGAAAAGTGGTCAATGCGCAGCAGAGGAAACTGATCGGGCAGGGCTTGAAAATATCAAAGTTAGGGTGTTGCCCGTCAAGCTGACGCCAAAAAAGCATTCTGCAAAACAGAAGCAACCTACCCACTGGTGGAAATTCCACCATCTTCTAGTGATGTATGAGTTGTTAATCAACAACAATAGCTGTACTATAGAATTCAAGGTTATTTACTGCCGAGCATCAAAGTGTAGGTTCAAGAATTGTCAATCAAAAACGCGCAACTTGTGTACAAAATGTGAACTATATTTTTGCAAACACTTCCAATAATTGTTTTTGGAAATACCATTCAAAATCATTATTTGTTGCAAGTGAGGTATTTTGTATTGAATTTTGTGTTGAATTGTGTATTTTTACTGAAACTATTCTTTTGTCAAGTTAATCAGCTGTAATTTAATGGTTAGAACAAATATTTTTACTTGTTTTACTAATTGAAAATTATCTTTTCAACTCATGATAAGATTATTCATTCAAATATACCACTTTCACAACTGTAATAGATAAGATTCTCTTCCCTTCAATGTAAATTGCTTGTTGTACAGATGAAAGTGAATAGTATTAGGATGTGCCCCTTGAACGAACTAGAGACCTGAGGTCCACAAGTGAGGATGTTGAAAAAAATTGGTTTAAATTGTGAAAACAATTATTTTGACACTACGCACATGTTTCTATGCCTCAATTGGAGTAAAAAAGCAGATGAATATTTTTTTCCATGTAGCTTTACAATCTCAGGATTGAAGAGGTTATGATACCCCACTATAATAATATGTGTCGAGGTGATCAAGAATGTTTTCATATTAGAGACCCTCCTAAGACAGGTCAGGTAAGGCCCTCAGAAAGGGCTGCACATGGCATCCCTTGACGTGGCGAAAGCCTATGACTCTGTCTCCCACGCAGCGATATCCCTGCAAAACTTTCTTGCATTTCTATTGGTCCAGAAATTAACTGACACTTCAGTTTAGTTAGGTTACTTTTTTCACATGGTAATTACAGGTAGTGTGACTTTCTTCAACCAACTGCAAATCTTTCAATTTGGCTCACTGCACAACAGACATTTTTAATCTTGTACTGCATTTCAAAACTCAAAATGTTCATTCGCAATCTAATCAAAATGATATCGACTTTGGTTAGGTTGTTCAAATCATCCAGGGATGCTACATGACTCACGACGGCCGTAAAAAGCGACATGAGGCCATGGTCGCGACCTTAAGTGCGTTCACACACACGTTCCTCGTCCCGGAAAGGAGATAAAGTTCCGTCCTGACGACATAATCAGATGGTCGACTTCAAGGGTTTACTGGTTTTCCAAGGGAAATCAGTTCTTAAAAGTAGTTGATCTGGTCAA